>NC_052331.1:36874067-36921567 GCF_016432855.1 Salvelinus namaycush
TCTGTCTCTGTCTCTCTGTCTCTGTCTCTGTCTCTGTCTCTGTCTCTGTCTCTCTGTCTCTCTGTCTCTGTCTCTGTCTCTGTCTCTGTCTCTCTGTCTCTGTCTCTGTCTCTGTCTCTGTCTCTGTCTCTGTCTCTGTCTCTGTCTCTCTCTCTCTCTGTCTCTGTCTCTGTCTCTGTCTCTGTCTCTGTCTCTCTCTTTCTCTCGCTCTCCCCGTCTCTCTCTCTCTCTTTCTCTCTGTCACTCCCCGTCTCTCTCCCTCCCTCTATAACTATCTCCCCCATCACTCTGTTTTCACTCCATGTCTCCTGTTCCATCCAGTGCTGATCCAAGCAGTCAGGTCTCAGGGCTCTGCTGGGGGACGCATCACAGCCTGTCATACAGCTTGTCATTAGTACGTAGTGGGGACTGCTGCTCACTTTACAACACGGTGAGGGTCTCTGGCACAATGTTAAACTCGTGAAAGTTTCAAGTTTATTGGAATAAACTCATGTGAAGCCCCCCCCCAATCGATCCACATAGAGATTAAGTGTGAATTAGAAATAACTACATCACAAAAAAAATGACTTCCTGTGACTCCGGAGTAGCTGCTGAAAAATAATAAAACTACTGTGAAGGATGAATTTATATGATAACATTTCTGTCAACAAACATGAACAGAAGACGCAAGGGTGTAATTTCACAGTCCATTTGATAAGGAAACTTCCAACTGCAGAATAAGGACAAGGCATTGACAGGAAACAGATTTCCCACTGCAGAATAAGGACAAGGCGTTGACAGGAAACAGATTTCACACTGTAGAATAAGGACAAGGCGTTGACAGGAAACAGATTTCACACTGTAGAATAAGGACAAGGCGTTGACAGGAAACAGATTTCACACTGTAGAATAAGGACAAGGCATTGACAGGAAACAGATTTCACACTGCAGAATAAGGACAAGGCGTTGACAGGAAACAGATTTCACACTGTAGAATAAGGACAAGGCATTGACAGGAAACAGATTTCCCACTGCAGAATAAGGACAAGGCGTTGACAGGAAACAGATTTCCCACTGTGGAATAAGGACAAGGCGTTGACAGGAAACAGAATTCCCACTGCAGAATAAGGACAAGGCGTTGACAGGAAACAGATTTTACACTGTAGAATAAGGACAAGGCATTGACAGGAAACAGATTTCCCACTGCAGAATAAGGACAAGGCGTTGACAGGAAACAGATTTCCCACTGTAGAATAAGGACAAGGCATTGACAGGAAACAGATTTCCCACTGTAGAATAAGGACAAGGCGTTGACAGGAAACAGATTTCCCACTGCAGAATAAGGACAAGGCGTTGACAGGAAACAGATTTCCCACTGTAGAATAAGGACAAGGCGTTGACAGGAAACAGATTTCCCACTGCAGAATAAGGACAAGGCGTTGACAGGAAACAGATTTCCCACTGTAGAATAAGGACAAGGCGTTGACAGGAAACAGATTTCCCACTGCAGAATAAGGACAAGGCGTTGACAGGAAACAGATTTCCCACTGCAGAATAAGGACAAGGCGTTGAGAGGAAACAGATTTAATTCTTTACAAGTATGATGTTGAGTTACACTAAAATCTCAACAACAATGTGTGGTTATTTGGGCATAATACTGTAAGTGTCTAAACATTATTTATTTTTTTACTCATGACAGTTTTCAATAAAAGGATATGTGAGGTTTAATTATGACATAATTATTTATTTTACAAATCCGACAGCCGTTAGTCAAGAAAATGGGAAGGATTTCTAGGTTTGTACTGGATGTCTTTATATTTGACATGACAAGCCTTCAGGGACTAGTCCTATTGTTATTATTGGTTCAATGAAAGAACTCTTGAATTGTTCTGACTAGTTTGTCAGATGTTGCCAGATACTTTGGCCTCACCACCGGTAGCTTGGAAATGTCTGATGATAAAACAACATTGTTGAGTTTCAAAATAAATCTTCCAGCTTTCAGTATTATGCATCTAATAAAGTATCTGTGTACTTCACTAAAACTCTTCGTCCTGTGTTTACTAGCCAAAAAGAAACTAAAGAACAACACCTATTTGGATGCAACTGACTAAGCTACTTTAGAGAACTGAGTTCACTATGTCCATAGCACTTCAGACGGAAAGATTCAAGGATGACTCAGCTGTGTCCCAAATGGCACCCTGTTCACTATTCCCTACTGGCCCTGGTCAAAAGTAGTGCACTTCAAGGGGCTCCAGAGTGGCGCAGAGGTCTAAGGCACTGCATCTCTGTGCTAGAGGCATCACTACATACCCTGGTTCGATTCCAGGTTGTATCACAACAGGCCGTGATTGAGAGTCCAATAGGGAGACGCACAATGGGCTCAGCGTCATCCTGGTTTGGCCGGGGTAGGCCGTCGTTGTAAATAAGACTTTGTTCTTAACTGACTTGCCTAGTTAAATTAAAAATGTAAATGCTATCCTTGTTGTATTTAGTTTCAATTTCAGAACAGCAGACCATAAGCCGTCGTTGTAAATAAGACTTTGGTCTTAACCGGCTTGCCTAGTTAAATAAAGTTTAAATAATTATCAGGAATCAAGGTAAGACCCAGATGCGAGACCGAGGGGCAAAGGTACAGGACGGCAGGCAGGCTCAGGGTCAGGTCAGGAAGAGGTTGGTAATCCAGAGGTGGGGCAAAGGTACAGAACGGCAGGCAGAGTGGTCAGGTGGGCGGGTACAGGGTCAGGACAGGCACAGGTTAAAAACCAGGAGAACGAGAAATGAGAGACTGGGGGAGAAGCAGTAGCTGAATACAAAAAGCGTTGGTTGACTTCACAAACAAGAGAAACTGGCAACAGAGAACACAGGTATGAACACACAGGGAGATAATGTTGAAGACGGGTGACACCTGGAGGGTGGAACAGATCAGATGACACAGGTCAGGGTGTGACAAAAACAGGGAAAATGGTTTGAGATGTAGCCCTGACTAGTGTGTGCTGTCATCTCCTCTACAATCGTCAACATAAATGGAGCAATGCAACAGCTATGTGATCATTCGCGATAAATATACAGTGGAAGTTGAAAGTTTACATACACTTAGGTTGGAGTTAAAGCTCGTTTTTCAACCACTCCACAAATTTCTATTTAACAAACTGTAGTTTTGGTAAGTCGGTTAGGACATCTACTTTGTGCATGACACAAGTAATTTTTCCACCAATTGTTTACAGACAGATTATTTCACTTATAATTCACTCTACCAAAATTCCAGTGGGTCAGAAGTTTACATACACTAAGTTGACTGTGCCTTTAAACAGCTTGGAAAATTCCTGAAAACGATGTCATGGCTTTAGAAGCTTCTGAAAGGCTAATTAACATCATTTGAGTCAATTGGAGGTGTACCTGTGGATGTATTTTGAGGCCTACCTTCAAACTCAGTGCCTCTTTGCTTGACATCATGGGAAAATCAAAAGAAATCAGCCAAGACCTCAGAAAAAAATGGTATACCTCCACAAGTCTGGTTCATTCTTGGGAGAAATTTCCAAACGCCTGAAGGTACCACGTTCATCCGTACAAACAATAGTACGCAAGTATAAACACCATGGGACCATGCAGCCGTCGTACCACTCAGGAAGGAGACGCATTCTGTCTCCTAGAGATGAATGTACTTTGGTGCGAAAAGTGCAAATCAATCCCACAACAACAGCAAAGGACCTTGTGAATATGCTGGAGGAAACAGGTACAAAAGTATATATATCCACAGTAAAATGAGTCCTATATCGACATAACCTGAAAGGCTGCTCAGCAAGGAAGAAGCTACTGCTCCAAAACCGCCATAAAAAGCCAGACTACGGGTTGCAACTGCACATGGGGACAAAGATCGTACTTTTTTGGAGAAATGTCCTCTGGTCTGATGAAACAAAAAGGGAACTGTTTGGCCATAATGACCATTGTTATGTTTGGAGGAAAAAGGGGGAGGCTTGCAAACCGAAGAACACCATTCCAACTGTGAAGCACGGGGGTGGCAGCATCATGTTGTGGGAGTGCTTTGCTGCAGGAGGGACTGTTGCACTTCGCAAAATAGATGGCATCATGAGGCAGGAAAATTATGTGGATATATTGAAGCAACATCTCAAGACATCAGTAAGGAAGTTAAAGCTTGGTCGCAAATGGGTCTCCAAATGGACAATGACCCCAAGCATACTTCCAAAGTTGTGGCAAAATGGCTTAAAACTTCTTGTCAATAGGGGGGCGCTGTTTTCACTTTGGAAAAAATCGTGCCCAATTTAAACGGCCTCGTACTCTATTCTAGATCATACAATATGCATATTATTATTACTATTGGATAGAAAACACTCTCAAGTTTCTAAAACTGTTTGAATTATATCTGTGAGTAAAACAGAACTCATTTGGCAGCAAACTTCCAGACAGGAAGTGAAAATTCTGAAAATGGGGCTCTGTGTCAGGGCCTGCCTATTCAACTGGCTTATGTTTATCGATATACATGCACTTCATACGCCTTCCACTAGATGTCAACAGGCAGTGGAAGGTGGAATGGGGTGTCTAGCTTGATCTGAGGTCGAACAAGAGCTTTTCGAGTGGCAGGTCAGCCATTTTGTCAGTTTTCCAAGGCGCGTGAAGGACCTCGACATTGTCTTCTGATAAGCGATCGGTATACTCGGCGAATATCTCCGGCTCTGATTTTATTTGATACATATTAGAAAAACATCATAAAGTAGGTTTTTGCAACCGAGTTTTATCAGTTTATTCAACGTTTATTGGGACTTTTGGAGTTTTCTGTTCTTTGCGCCAAGAGAGGATGGGAATGTTATCAACCTTGGCTAGCATTGTGGCGTGAATTCGACAGAAGAAATGGACATTCTAAAACCAAACAACGATTTATTCTGGACCAAGGACTCCTTGTACAATATTCTGATGGAAGCTCAGCAAAAGTAAGAAAAAATGTATGATGTTATTTCGTATTTCTGTGTAAAATGTTGAGTCCTATTCTCCGCCGTTTTGGTGAGCGCTGTCTCGCAATAACGCAAGCTGTATGTTATGGTAAAGTTATTTTTTTTAAATCTAACACAGCGGTTGCATTAAGAACCAGTGTATCTTTCATTTGCCATACCACAAGTATTTTTATGTAAAGTTTATGATGAGTTCTTTGGTCAGATTAGGTGAGTGTCCAAAATATCTCCGGACATTCTGTGAAAATGTTGCTACATATTCACAATGTATAACCACGATTGCAGCGCTAAATATGCACATTTTCGAACAAAACATAAGTGTATTGTATAACATGATGTTATAAGACTGTCATCTGATGAAGTTGTCCAAAGGTTAGTGATTAATTTTATATCTTTTGCTGGTTTTTGCGAAAGCTACCTTTGCGGTGAATAAATGCGTTTGTGTGTTTGGCTATTGTGGTAAGCTAATATAATTCTACGTTGTGTTTTCGCTGTAAAACACTTAAAAAATCGGAAATATTGGCTGGATTCACAAGATGTTTATCTTTCATTTGCTGTACACCTTGTATTTTTCATAAATGTTTTATGATGAGTATTTATGTATTTCACGTTGCTCTCTGTAATTATTCTGGCTGCTTCGGTGCTATTTGTGATGGTAGCTGCAATGTAAAACTATGATTTATACCTCAAATATGCACATTTTTCGAACAAAACATAAATATATTGTATAACATGTTATAAGACTGTCATCTGATGAAGTTGTTTCTTGGTTAGTGACTAATTACTGTGAGTGTGTGGACAGGTGTCTTCTATACAGGTAACGAGTTCAAACAGGTGCAGTTAATACAGGTAATGAGTGGAGAACAGGAGGGCTTCTTAAAGAAAAAAAACAGGTCTGTGAGAGCCGGAATTCTTACTGGTTGGTAGGTAATCAAATACTTATGTCATGCAATAAAATGCAAATTAATTACTTAAAAATCATACAACGTGGTTTTCTGGATTTTTGTTTTAGATTCCGTCTCCCACAGTTGAAGTGTACCTATGATAAAAATTACAGACCTCTACATGCTTTGTAAGTAGGAAAACCTGCAAAATCGGCAGTGTTTCAAATACTTGTTCTCCCCACTGTATTTACTCATGTTCCTGCCTACAACAAACTATTTTTTATATTTTTATTATATGAGCAAAAAAAATATACCACTTAAATGGAACAGCAACCCAGACAAAATTAAACAGGCCTTTTTATATCATGAAAATGAATTCGGAGGGCAGAAATTGTTCAATATTAATGCATTGAATCTCTTACTAATGGCTTCAGTCATACAAAAGTTATACTTAAATCCAAACTGGTAGAAATATTGTAACAAATATTATGTTTAAACTCAAATATGCTAATGAATAAAAAACATTAATATTACATTTTTTTTTTTATAATTAATTTAATGATATCATAAATATGACTGGTAACCCAAAATTAAAGAAATCTTTGAATTTGTATAGAGCATAGGTCACCAAAGGCAGACCTGGCTCTCAAGAGAAGACAAGCTATGTGCACACTGCCCACAAAACTAGGTAGAAACTGAGCTGCACTTCCTAACCTCCTGCGAAATGTATGACCATATCAGAGACACATATTTCCCTCAGATTACACTGATCCACAAAGAATTTGAAAATAAACCCAATTTTGATAGACTCCCATATCTATTGTGTGAAATACCACAGTGTGCAGTCACAGCAGCAATATTTGTGACCTGTTGCCACAAGAAAAGGGCAACCAGTGAAGAACAAACACCATTGTAAATACAACCCATGTTTATGTTTATTTATTTTCCCTTCTGTACTTTAACTATTTGCGCATCGTTACAACACCGTATATATACATACTATGACATTTGTAATGTCTTTATTCTTTTGTAACTTCTGTGAGTGTAATGTTTATTGTTCATTTGTATTGTTTATTTCACTTTTGTATATTATAAACTACTTCACTTGCATTGGCAGTGTTAACACATGTTTCCCATGCCAATAAAGCCCCTTGAATTGACAGAGAGAGAGAGAAAGAGAGAGAGAGAGAGAGAGAAAGAGAGAGAGAGAGAGAGGGCCTATGGTTTTAAAACCAATGAGTCTGTTGAATCACTTATATGGTCAGACTGAGAAGTCAATCTAAAACAACAGAGAAGGGTCTCTCTCTCACACACACACACACACACACACACACACACACACACACACACACACACACACACACACACACACACACACACACACACACACACACACACACACACACACACACACACACACACACTTACTTACTTTTTCACCAGGCGGTCCGATTGGGCCTTGAGGACCGACAAGACCCTAGAATAAATAATATAAACCAGACATGTTACACAGCAGTCCGGGTGTACGGACCAAATTGCACACTATTCCCTGTGTAGTGCACTACATTTTGATAAACACCATTGTAAATACAAACTTGTTAGACGGCGCCGAAGAGCATGGCTAACATTTTACATGCTATTTACGTGATATTTTGTATATATTTTTTTGCATTGTTTGTAACTTATTTTTAACTTGTTTTGTACTTGTTTTGTTGCTGCTACCGTCTCTTATGACCGATAATAACTTCCAGACATTATAACTGGGATTATTCACCACGAACTGGAAGAAGTTTTTTACTTTAACGAGTCCGACGAGAAAGATATACTGCTCTCCCGGGAACAGGCCCAGATCCACGTCATTTACGTGAAGGAAAGATGGAGGAAAAGAGGGCGCAGATCGGGCTGCCTTTTGAGAATCCGTAGGCGAGCGAGTAAACTCCCACTGCCATCAATTCTACTTGCTAACATGCAATCATTGGAAAATAAAATGTATGTCTAATATTAAAGAGGTCTCGAGGTATTGCTCGCCTGAAGTAGAGTCCCTTATGATGAGCTGTAGACCACACTATATACTAACAGAGTTCTCATCTATATTCGTAGCAGTCTATTTACCACCACAGACTGATGCTGGCACTAAGACCGCACTCATCAAGCTTTATAAGGCAATAAGCAAAAAATAAAATGCTCATCCAGAAGTGGCGCTCCTAGTGGCCGGGGACTTAAATGCAGGCAAACTTAAATCAGTTTTACCACATTTTTACCAGCATGTCACATGTGACACACACCTCTCCCTCAATGTGAGCTAGACAAAGGCGCTGACTACAGGAAAAGGCGGAACATGTATGTTTTGTTCGATAAAGTTCATATTTATATCCAAAAATCTTAGTTTACATTGGCGCGTTATGTTCAGTAATGTTTTTCCTCCAAAACATCCGGTGATTTTGCAGAGAGCCACATCAAATTACAGAAATACTCATAATAAACATTGATAAAAGATACAAGTGTTTTACATGGAACTATAGATAAACCTCTCCTTAATGCAACCGTTGTGTCAGATTTCATAAAAACTTTACAGAAAAAGCACACCATGCAATAATCTGAGTAGGGCGCTCAGACACAAAAACAAGCCATACAGGTACCCGCCATGTTGTGGAGTCAACAGAAGTCAGACATAGAATTATAAATATTCACTTACCTTTGATGATCTTCATCAGAATGTACTCCAAGGAATCCCAGTTCCATAATAAATGTTTGTTTTGTTCGATAAAGTCCATAATTTATGTCCAAATACCTCCTTTTGTTCGCGCGTTTAGTTCCAAAATCTAAATTCATGACGCGCAGGCCGGACGAAAAGTTAAAAAAATCCATTACAGTCCGTAGAAACATTTCAAACGAAGTATAGAATCAATCTTTAGGATGGTTTTTAACATATATCTTCATTAATGTTCCAACCGGAGAATTCCTTTGTCTGTAGAAAAGCAAATGGAACAGAGCTCGCTCTCACGTGAACGAGCGTCACGAGCTCAAAGCATTCTGCCAGACCTCTGACTCATTCCCCTCTCCTTCGGCCCCACTTCACAGTAGAAGCATCAGACAAGGTTCTAAAGACTGTTGACATCTAGTGGAAGCCTTAGGAAGTGCAACATGACCCATATCCCACTGTATCCTCAATTTCCCACTTCCGGGTTGGATTTTTTCTCAGGTGCTTGCCTGCCATATGAGTTCTGTTATACTCACATACATAATTCAAACCGTTTTAGAAACTTCAGAGTGTTTTCTATCCAATAATCTATCCAATCCATAATAATATGCATATATTAGCAACTGGGACTGAGTAGCAGGCCGTTTACTCTGGGCACGCTTTTCATCCAAACGTGAAAATGCTGCCCCCTATCCATAACAATAAATGGGATCTCAGCCGTAAGAAGTTAACATCAACGGGGCTGTAGTGGAGCGGGTCGAGAGTTTCAAGTTCCTTGGTGTCCACATCACCAATGATCTATCATGGTCCAAACACACCAAGACAGTCGTGAAGAGGGCACGACAACACCTTTTCCCCCTCTAGAGACTGAAAAGATTTGGCATGTGACCCCAGATCCTCAAAAAGTTCTACAGCTGCACCATCAAGAGCATCCTGACTGGTTGCATCACCGCCTGGTATGGCAACTGCTCGGCATCTGACCGTAAGGCGCTACAGAGGGTAATGCGTACGGCCCAGTACATCACTGGGGCCAAGCTTCCTGCCATCCAGGACCTCTATACCAGGCGGTGTCAGAGGAAAGCCCTAAAAATGATCAGAGACTCCAGCCACCCTAGTCATAGACTGTTTTCTCTGCTACATAACGGCAAGCGGTACCGGAACGCCAAGTCTTGGACCAAAAGGCTCCTCAACAGCTTCTACCCCCAAGCCATAAGACATTTGTTTCGTACACTGCTGGTACTCACTGTTCATTATCTATGCATAGTCACTTCACCCCTACCTACATGTACAAATTACCTCTAACCTGTATCCCCGCACACTGACTCTGTACTCCCTGTATATAGCCTCGCTATTGTTATGTTATTGTGTTACTTTTTATAATTTTTTACTATAGTTTATTTGGTAAATATTTTCATAGCTGTTCTTGAATTGCATTGTTGTTTAAGGGCTTGTAAGTAAGCATTTCACGGTAAGGCCTACACTTGTTGTATTCAGCATTTCACGGTAAGGCCTACACTTGTTGTATTCAGCATTTCACTGTAAGGCCTACACTTGTTGTATTCAGCATTTCACTGTAAGGCCTACACTTGTTGTATTCAGCATTTCACGGTAAGGCCTACACTTGTTGTATTCGGCATTTCACGGTAAGGCCTACACTTGTTGTATTCAGCATTTCACGGTAAGGCCTACACTTGTTGTATTCAGCATTTCACGGTAAGGCCTACACTTGTTGTATTCAGCATTTCACGGTAAGGCCTACACTTGTTGTATTCAGCATTTCACGGTAAGGCCTACACTTGTTGTTTAAGGGCTTGTAAGTAAGCATTTCACGGTAAGGCCTACACTTGTTGTATTCAGCATTTCACGGTAAGGTCTACACTTGTTGTATTCAGCATTTCACGGTAAGGCCTACACTTGTTGTATTCAGCATTTCACGGTAAGGTCTACACTTGTTGTATTCAGCATTTCACGGTAAGGCCTACACTTGTTGTATTCAGCATTTCTCGGTAAGGCCTACACTTGTTGTATTCAGCATTTCACGGTAAGGCCTACACTTGTTGTATTCAGCATTTCACGGTAAGGCCTACACTTGTTGTATTCAGCATTTCACGGTAAGGCCTACACTTGTTGTATTCAGCATTTCACGGTAAGGCCTACACTTGTTGTATTCAGCATTTCTCGGTAAGGCCTACACTTGTTGTATTCAGTATTTCACGGTAAGGCCTACACTTGTTGTATTCAGCATTTCTCGGTAAGGCCTACACTTGTTGTATTCAGCATTTCACGGTAAGGTCTACACTTGTTGTATTCAGCATTTCACGGTAAGGCCTACACTTGTTGTATTCAGTATTTCACGGTAAGGCCTACACTTGTTGTATTCAGTATTTCACGGTAAGGCCTACACTTGTTGTATTCAGCATTTCATGTTAAGGCCTACACCTGTTGTATTCAGCATTTCACGGTAAGGCCTACACTTGTTGTATTCAGCATTTCACGGTAAGGTCTACACTTGTTGTATTCAGCATTTCACGGTAAGGTCTACACTGTTGTATTCCACACATGTGACAAATACAGTTTGATTTGAACCCATATTTATGTTTATTTATTTTCCCTTTTGTACTTTAACTATTTGCACATCGTTACAACACTGTATAATATGACATAATATGACATTTAAAATGGCTTTATTATTTTGGAACTTTTCTGAGAGTAATGTTTACTGTTAATTTTTTATTGTTTATTTCACATATGTTTCCCATGCCAATAAAGCCCCTTAAATTGAAATTGAATTGAGAGACAGAGAGAGGAGGACAGCCGAGAGAGAGAGAGAGAGATGTTCTCCCCAGTGGCCCAGCAGCATTGCTAATGGCCTCTGCTCTGGGCCTCAGAGCTCTCTGGACGCCACAGATTGTCAATTCAATTCCCTTCCGCTTTTCCCGCTTGCCAGTTCCCATCTGGAGACAATTCATAAACCTCTTATGGTGTGTACCTTTCCCCTGTTGTCACTAGCTAGTCACAACCTCACAGACACTAAGAGTCTCCTCTCCTCTCCTCTCTACTCACTCTCCTCTCCTCTCCTCTCCTCTCCTCTCCTCTCCTCTCCTCTCCTCTCCTCTCCTCTCCTCTCCTCTCCTCTCCTCTCCTCTCCTCTCCTCTCCTCTCCTCTCCTCTCCTCTCACTCCCTCACTTCTCCTCTCCTCTCACTCCCTCACTTCTCCTCTCCTCTCCTCTCCTCTCCTCTCCTCTCCTCTCCTCTCCTCTCCTCTCCTCTCCTCTCCTCTCCTCTCCTCTCCTCTCCTCTACTCTACTCTCCTCTCACTTCTCCTCTCCTCTCACTTCTCCTCTCCTCTCCCCTCTCTTCTCCTCTCCTCTCTCCTCTCCCCTCACCTCTCCTCTCCTCTCCACTCACTTCTCCTCTCCCCTCACTTCTCCTCTCCTCTCTCCTCTCCCCTCACCTCTCCTCTCCTCTCCACTCACTTCTCCTCTCCCCTCACTTCTCCTCTCCTCTCCTCTCTCCTCTCCCCTCACCTCTCCTCTCCTCTCCCCTCACTTCTCCTCTCCACCTCTTCATCTCCTCTACTAATTTCTCCTCTCCTCCTTTCTCATCTCCTCTCATCACCTCTCCTCTCGTCTCTTTTCAGTGTGTATCATTCCCCTGCAGTCACTCACCATTCACAATCTCCTCTCCCTCCTTGCTACAACTCTTGCCTCCTGTCCCCTGTCTTCCCTCCACACGTAAATCTTAGCCTGTCTTCCTCTTTTCTTGTCTTCCCCCCTCTTCCCTTGTCTTCCCCCCTCTTCCCTTGTCTTCCCCCCTCTTCCCTTGTCTTCCCCCCTCTTCCCTTGTCTTCCCCACTCTTCCCTTATCTTCCCCCCTCTTCCCTTGTCTTCCCCCCTCTTCCCTTGTCCTCCCCACTCTTCCCTTGTCCTCCCCACTCTTCCCTTGTCTTCCCCCCTCTTCCCTTGTCCTCCCCACTCTTCCCTTGTCTTCCCCCCTCTTCCCTTGTCTTCCCCCCTCTCCCCTTGTCTTCCCCCCTCTCCCCTTGTCTTCCCCCCTCTTCCCTTGTCTTCCCCACTCTTCCCTTGTCTTCCCCCCTCTTCCCTTGTCTTCCCCCCTCTTCCCTTGTCTTCCCCCCTCTTCCCTTGTCTTCCCCACTCTTCCCTTATCTTCCCCCCTCTTCCCTTGTCTTCCCCCCTCTTCCCTTGTCTTCCCCACTCTTCCCTTGTCTTCCCCCCTCTTCCCTTGTCTTCCCCACTCTTCCCTTATCTTCCCCCCTCTTCCCTTGTCCTCCCCACTCTTCCCTTGTCTTCCCCCCTCTTCCCTTGTCCTCCCCACTCTTCCCTTATCTTCCCCACTCTTCCCTTGTCTTCCCCCTTCTCCTCAAGCCACTGCCTCTGATTGTGACAGCCCTGTGTGTCAGCACAGACATTTTCCACATTGTGTTGCTGTGACATGGGTGACCTTACTGATCCACAAACACTTAATAAACAACGGCGGCCATTTTGACCCAACAACAAAAAACATCTCTGGTCAAACAAGTAGTGTATTATATAGAGGAGAGGGTGAAATTTGAAACACTCCCATATTCTCCATAGTATCTTTCATGACGGAGAGCTCGTGGCCTAACAACAGATGAAAGCTAAGGCCAGCTAAACAGAAGGACAGAGTTTTGTTCAAGGGAAAGGATAGACGGAGTGTGAGGATAGAGGGATAGAGGGAGGGTAAGGATAGAGGGGTAGAGGGAGTGTGAGGATAGAGGGGTAGAGGGAGTGTGAGGATAGAGGGATAGAGGGAGGGTAAGGATAGAGGGATAGAGGGAGGGTAAGGACAGCTAAATAGAAGGACGATAGAGGATAAAAGCACAAAGCTCAACGTCCCTAACAGGATTTCAGTGACAGGTTGCCTTGTATCCATGACAATGAGTTTTCGGACCTTCACTAACCTAATCTAGCAAAGTCATTCTCACTTTGGAAGAAGGAAGGGTTTTACAACTGACATTTGTTTTTTTGCTTCTCCCTTCTTGACTTGACATAAAATAGCACAGAGAGACTCTTTGAAGTTGTGTGACATTAAATTACCACTGACTCTTGGAAGAGAATTGTTAATGCATGTTACTCTGTGTGTCCTGCAATCCAAAATGTCCTGTTCAACGTTCAAGGATGTATGAATGTATGGATTTTGTGTAAAGCACTTGTTGGACCGTTTCTAATAGATGTTCATCCTAATGATTTTTCAGCATACTGAACAATACAGTTGTAGTCTTTCCCTAGTGTGATGTATTCAAAACCCTCCGCACATGTTGTGTTGTAACCCATCTGTTTACCAACACAACACATTTTAGAACCCGACCCATGATGCTCCACACTACAGCCGATCTATATGCTGTGTATTCCAACACGCCTAACAGATCACACAAACACGCACGCACGCACGCACGCACGCACGCACGCACGCACGCACGCACGCACGCACACACACACACACACACACACACACACACACACACACACACACACACACACACACACACACAGGATATCAAGTAGTCCTGTAGTTTAGGACTGTTTTTCTGTCACAGACTGGAACATGTTCCGGGATTCTTCCGATGGCATTGAGGAGTACACCACATCAGTCACTGGCTTTATCAATAAGTGCATCGAGGACGTCGTCCCCACAGTGACTGTACGTACATACCCCAAACAGAAGCCATGGATTACAGGCAATATACACACTGAGCTAAAGGGTAGATCTGCCGCTTTCAAGGTGCGGGACTCTAACCCGGAAGCTTACAAGAAATCCTGCAATGCCCTCCGATGAACCATCAAACAGACAAAGTGTCAATACAGGGCTAAGATTGAGTCATACTACACCGGCTCCGACGCTCGTCTTATGTGGCAGGGCTTGCAAACTATTACAGACTTCAAAGGGAAGCCCAGCCGCGAGCTGCCCAGTCGCGAGCTGCCCAGTGACACAAGCCTACCAGATGAGCTAAATCACTTCTATGCTCGCTTCGAGGCAAGCAACACTGAGGCATGCATGAGAGCATCAGCTGTTCCGGACGACTGTGTGATCCCGCTCTCCGTAGCCGACGTGCGTAAGACCTTTAACGGGATTTCAGCTGTAAGAAGTTAACGGGATCGATTTGACAACAGCCAGTGAAAATGCAGGGCGCCAAATTCAATCAACAGAAATCTCCTAATTAAAATTCCTCAAACATACAAGTATTATACACCATTTTAAAGATAAACTTGTTGTTAATCCCACCACAGTGTCTGATTTCAAAAAGGCTTTACGACGAAATCATACCATGCTATTATGTTAGGTCAGCGCCAAATCACAAAAACAAAGCCATTTTTCCAGCCAAAGAGAGGGGTCACAAAAAGCAGAAATAGAGATAAAATGAATCACTAACCTTTGATGATCTTCATCAGATGACACTCATAGGACTTCATGTTACACAATACATGTATGTTTTGTTCGATAAAGTTCATATTTATATCCAAAAATCTTAGTTTACATTGGCGCGTTATGTTCAGTAATGTTTTTCCTCCAAAACATCCGGTGATTTTGCAGAGAGCCACATGATTTCATCAATTTACAGAAAATGCTCATAATAAACATTGCTAAAAGATACACTGTTATACATGGAATTAAAGATATACTTCTCCTTAACCTGATGAGGACAGAGGGCGCTGTTGTCACTTTGGGGGAAAAAACGTGCCCAATTTAAACGGCCTCGTACTCAATTCTTGCTCGTACAATATGCATATTATTATTACTATTGGATAGAAAACACTCTCTAGTTTCTAAAACCGTTTGAATTATATCTGTGAGTGAAACAGAACTCATTTGGCACAAACTTCCTGACCAGGAAGTGGAAAATCTGAAATCGATGCTCTCTTCTGGGTCCTGCCTATAAATGGGCATGATACCTATTAGTATACATGCACGTCATACACCTTCCCCAGGATGTCAAGATGCAGTGAGAGAAGAAATGGAGTGTTTATCTTGGTCTGAGATGGAATACGTCCTCTTGGAATGACGTGTCACCCATTTTATGTTTTCAGGAAGGCGCGAAGTTGGTCCTGGATTTGCCATCTGAATAGCTGTCGTTATAGGCGATTACTATCTCCGGCTTTGATTTTATTTGATACATGTGACAATATCATCGTAAAGTATGTTTTTTCAATATAGTTTTATTAGATTTTTTAAATTTATTCGGGACGTTAGGCGTGTTGCGTTGTGTGCCTTTGTTCAGAAAGGAGAGCTTCGCGCCACTTGGCCAGTGTGCTTGCAAGAGGGAAAAACGATGTTCTAAATCCAAACAACGACTGTTCTGGACAAAGGATCCCTTGTCCAACATTCTGATGGAAGATCACCAAAAGTAGGACCCATTTTGTGATGCTATTTCATATATCTGTCGAACTGTATACTAGTAGTTTTGCGCCCAGGTTTTGGCCACTCTCTCGCTATAACATAAGCCTTATGTCGTAATGAAGATATTTTTAGAATTCTAACACTGCGATTGCATTAAGAACTAGTGTATCTATCATTTCCTATACAACATGTATTTTTTTGTAATGTTTATGAATAGCTATTTGGTCAGAATAGGTGAGAGTCTAATAGAAATATCCGCACATTCTGGGAAAAAGAAGCTACGTTAGCATAATGGATAACCACTGATTTCAGCTCTAAATATGCACATTTTCGAACAAAACATAAGTGTATGTATAACCTGATGTTATAGGACTGTCATCTGAGGAAGGTTTATGAAGGTTAGTGAAAATTAATATATTTTGCTGGTTTATTCGCTAACGCTAACGTGCCTATTGCTATCGCTAACGTACCTTGATGAATGAATGCGGTAGTGTGGTAGGCTATTGTAGTAAGCTAATATAATGCTATAATGTGTTTTCGCTGTAAAACACTTAAAAAATCTGAAATATTGGCTGGATTCACAAGATGCTTGTCTTTCATTTGCTGTACACGATGCATTTTTCAGAAATGTTTTATGATGAGTATTTAGGTATTCCACGTTGGACTCTATAATTACTCTGGCTGCTTCGGTGCTATTTTTGACGGTAGCTGTGATGGTAGCTGCAATGTAAAACTGATTTATACCTCAAATATGCACATTTTTCGAACAAAACATAGATTTATTGTGTAACATGTTATAAGACTGTCATCTGATGAAGTTGTTTCTTGGTTAGTTTGGTTGGTTCTTGGTTAGTTAGGTTGGCTTTGTGCATGCTACCTGTGCTGTGAAAAATGTCTGTCTTTTTTTGTATTTGGTGGTGAGCTAACATAAATATACGTGCTGTTTTCGCTGTAAAACATTTTAAAAATCGGACATGTTGGCTGGATTCACAAGATGTGTACCTTTCATTTGCTGTATTGGACTTGTTAATGTGTGAAAGTTAAATATTTCTAAAAAATATATTTTGAATTTCGCACTCTGCCTTTTCAGTGGAATGTGGGAGGAGTTCCGCTGGCGGAACGCTGGAGCAGTAAAGGTTAACTTCTTCTGGCTGCAAGCCCGAAGCCGGGCACAATATGACAACAGCCACTTCAAGTGCAGGGCGCAAAATTCAAAATATATGTTTTAGAAATATTTAACTTTCACACATTAACAAGTCCAATACAGCAAATGAAAGGTACACATCTTGTGAATCCAGCCAACATGTCCGATTTTTAAAATGTTTTACAGCGAAAACAGCACGTATATTTATGTTAGCTCACCACCAAATACAAAAAAGGACAGACATTTTTCACAGCACAGGTAGCATGCACAAAGCCAACCTAACTAACCAAGAACCAACCAAACTAACCAACAAACAACTTCATCAGATGACAGTCTTATAACATGTTATTCAATAAATCTATGTTTTGTTCGAAAAATGTGCATATTTCAGGTATAAATCATAGTTTACATTGCAGCTACAATCAGAAATTGCACCGAAAGCAGCCAGAATAATTACAGACACCAACGTCAAATACCTAAATACTCATCATAAAACATTTCTGAAAAATACATAGTGTACAGCAAATGAAAGACAGGCATCTTGTGATTCCAGCCAATATTTCCGATTTATTAAGTGTTTTACAGCGAAAACACAATATAGCGTTATATTAGCTTACCACAATAGCCAGAAACACAAGCCATTTCCCAGTAGCAAAAGTTAGCGATCGTGACAAACCAGCAAAAGATATATAATTTTTGACTAACCTTGATAAGCTTCATCAGATGACAGTCCTATAACATCAGGTTATACATACACTTATGTTTTGTTCGAAAATGTGCATATTTAGAGCTGAAATCAGTGGTTATACATTGTGCTAATGTAGCATATTTTTCCCACAACGTCCGGATATTTTTCTGACACTTTTTCTGACACACATATTCTGACCAAATAGCTATTCATAAACATAACTAAAAAATACATGTTGTATAGGAAATGATAGATACACTAGTTCTTAATGCAATCGCCGTGTTAGAATTCTAAAAATAACTTCATTACGACATACAGCTTAGGTATAGCGAGAGAGTACCCAAAAGCTAGGCGCAAACGACTAGCACAACATGTTCCACAGATATATGAAATAGCATCATAAAATGGGTCCTACTTTTGCTGATCTTCCATCAGAATGTTGTACAAGGGGTCCTTTGTCCAGAACAATCGTTGTTTGGATTTAGAACGGCCTTTTTCCCTCTCGATTTAGCAAGCACACTTGCCAAGTGGCGCGAATCTCTCCATGTCAGCAAACGGAAGAGAACGGAACACGGCAAAACTCCCGAAAAAATTTCAATAATCTGATTAACTTCTTATGGCTGCAGCCCGGCGTCGGTACACTTATGACAACAGCCAGCTCAAGTGCAGGGCGCGAAATTCAAAATATATTTTTTTTAAATATGTAACTTTCACACATTAACAAGTCCAATACAGCATATGAAAGGTACACATCTTGTGAATCCAGCCAACATGTCCGATTTTTTAAATGTTTTACAGCAAAAACACCACGTATATTTATGTTAGCTCACCACCAAATACAAAAAAGGACAGACATTTTTCACAGCACAGGTAGCATGCACAAAGCCAACCTAACTAACCAAGAACCAACCAAACTAACCAACAAACAACTTAATCAGATGACAGTCTTATAACATGTTATTCAATAAATCTATGTTTTGTTCGAAAAATGTGCATATTTCAGGTATAAATCATAGTTTACATTGCAGCTACAATCAGAAATTGCACCGAAAGCAGACAGAATAATTACAGACACCAACGCCAAATAACTAAATACTCATCATAAAACATTTCTGAAAAATACATAGTGTACAGCAATTGAAAGACAGGCATCTTGTGATTCCAGCCAATATTTCCGATTTATCAAGTGTTTTACAGCGAAAACACAATATAGCGTTATATTAGCTTACCACAATAGCCAAAAACACAAGCAATTTCCCAGTAGCAAAAGTAAGCGATCGTAACAAACAAGCAAAAGATATATAATTTTTGACTAACCTTGATTTTCTTCCTCAGATGACAGTCCTATAACATCAGGTTATACATACACTTATGTTTTGTTCGAAAATGTGCATATTTAGAGCTGAAATCAATGGTTACACATTCTGCTAACTTAGCTACTTTTTCCCACTACGTCCGGATTTTTCCTGACACTTTTTCTGACACACATATTCTGACCAAATAGCTATTCATAAACATAACTAAAAAATACATGTTGTATAGGAAATGATAGATCCATTAGTTCTTAATGAAATCGCAGTGTTAGAATTCTAAAAATAACTTCATTACGACATCCAGCTTCGGTATAGCTAGAGTACCCAAAAGGTGGGCGCCCACGACTAATTCACATGTACGACAGATATATGAAATAGCATCATAAAATGTTTCTTACTTTTGCTGATCTTTCATCAGAATGTTGGACAAGGTGTCCTTTGTCCAGAACAGTCGTTGTTTGGATTTAGAACGGCAACTTTCCCTCTTCAATTAGGACGCGCACTAGCCAAGTGGCACGGATCTCTCCATCGTCAACAAAGTCAGAGAACGGAACACGGCAAAACTCCCGAAAAAATTTCAATAATCTGATTAAACTATATTGAAAAAACATACTTTACGATGATATGGTCACATGTATCAAATAAAATCAAAGCCGGAGATATTGGTCGTCCATAACGGCAGCTAAACAGAAGGCAATCCCACTGTCCACCTCGCGCTCCCAAGAGTACCGGAAATGAGGGACACGTCATACAAAGAGCTTGTATTCAACTTCAGACCAAGATAAACACTAAATTTCTTCTCTCACAGCCTCTTGACATCCAGGGGAAGGTCTATGACGTGCACGTAGACTCTTACGTATCATGCCCATGTATAGGCAGGAAGTAGAACAGAGCATCGATTTCAGACTTTCCACTTCCTGGTCAGGAAGTTTGTGCCAAATGAGTTCTGTTTGACTCACAGATACAATTCAAACGGTTTTAGAAACTAGAGAGTGTTTTCTATCCAATAGTAATAATAATATGCATATTGTACGAGCAAGAATTGAGTACAAGGCCGTTTGAAATGGGCACCTTTTATCTGGTTACTCAATACTGCCCCTGCAGCCATAAAAAGTTAACCTCTAACGCCTCCCAAACCCGGATCCGGGAGCACCCCCATCAGTAGAAAAGCTACTAGCATAGCCTAGCATAGCGTCACAAGTAAATACTAGCATCTAAATATCATTAAATCACAAGTCCAAGACACCAGATGAAAGATACACATCTAGTGAATCCAGACATCATTTCTGATTTTTAAAATGTTTTACAGGGAAGACACAATATGTAAATCTATTAGCTAACCACGTTAGCAAAAGACACCACTTTTTTTACTCCACCAGTTTTTTACTCCATCAGTAGCTATCACAAATTCGACCAAATAAAGATATAAATAGCCACTAACCAAGAAACAACTTCATCAGATGACAGTCTGATAACATATTTATTGTATAGCATATGTTTTGTTAGAAAAATTTGCATATTTCAGGTATAAATCATAGTTTACCATTGCAGCCACCATCACAACTCTCACCAAAGCGACTAGAATAACTACAGAGAGCAACGTGTATTACCTAATTACTCATCATAAAACATTTCTTAAAAATACACAGCGTACAGCAATTGAAAGACACAGATCTTGTGAATCCAGACAATATTTCAGATTTTCTAAGTGTTTTACAGCGAAAACACAATATAGCGTTATATTAGCTTACCACAATAGCAAACATCACACCAGCATTGATTCAATGCAAAAATAGCGATAACGTATAAACCACCAAAATATATTAATTTTTTCACTAACCTTCTCAGAATTCTTCAGATGACAGTCCTGTAACATCATATTACACAATGCATATAGAGTTTGTTCGAAAATGTGCATATTTAGCGGCACAAATCGTGCTTACACAATGAGAATAGTGTCCAAATCCTCAAGCAATCTGTCCGGCGCCATCTTGGAAAGGCACCTATTCTTATCGAAAACTATTCATAAACTTGACAAAAAAAATACAGGTTGGACAGCAATTGAAAGACAAATTAGTTCTTAATGCAATCGCTGAATTACATTTTTAAAATTAACGTTACTGCGCAATACAGCGTGCGATAAAGCAAGGCTACACTGCAAGTAATGGCGTCTTATGCATTTGACTTTTTTCAACAGAACAATGAATTATCAGCATAAATAGTTCTTGCTTTTTGATGACCTCTCATCAGAATCTTGGGATAGGTGTCCTTTGTCCAAAAGAATCGTTGCTGGGTTGGAGAAAGTCATCTTCCACATTGCAATTAGCAGTAAACAATAGCATGCGAGAGAGAGATACCCAACTTCCTACAACGCCAGAAAATGAAATACCCGAAAATCGCAATATACTGACATAAACTGATATAACTCGGTTTAAAATAACAAGATTATGATGTCTTTAAAGCCTATATCGAATAAAAACAGAGCCGGATATATCTAGGAGCTAAAACAGGAGCTTCTAAAACGACATGCCAAGGTCCTCCCTGCGTCAGAGCGAAGAATCAAAAGAGGGGACACTTAGATTCCAATCAATTTATAGACTTTCGGATCTGCCTAGAGACTCCATTTCAAGGCCCTCTATTCGCTGACACCCAGGGGAAGGCATATGCAGTGCATCTCAACCAATAGAAGACAGGCAGAGTTATACACAGGTCTGAGAACAGGTTGGAAAATTCTGCATTCTCAACTCCACATAGGGAAATTGCTCTAAGTCCAGTTCTGTTTCACGCACAGACATAATTCAAACGGTTTTAGAAACTAGAGAGTGTTTTCTATCCAATAGTAATAATAATATGCATATTGTACGAGCAAGAATTGAGTACGAGGCAGTTTAATTTGAGAACGAATTTATTACAAAGTGCAAATAGCACCCCCTATTGCCAAGAAGTTAAACTATATTGAAAAAACATACTTTACGATGATATTGTCACATGTATCAAATAAAATCAAAGCCAGAGATATTAATCGTCCATAACGGCAGCTTATCAGAAGGCAAATCCAGGTCCCTGCTCGCGCTCTCCAGAAAACAGGAAACTGGTGACACGTCATGCCAAGAGCTATGATTCGAGTCCAGATCAAGTTACAAACTCCATTTCTTCTCTCACTCCTTGTCGACATCTAGTGGAAGACGTATGAAGTGCATCTAAACTTTTAAATATCAAGGACTTTAATAGGCAGCCCCTAGAAGAGAGCATCGATTTCAGATTTTCCACTTCCTGTCAGGAAGTTTGCTGCAAAAGGAGTTCTGTTTTACTCACAGATATAATTCAAACGGTTTTAGAAACTAGAGAGTGTTTTCTATCCAATAGTAATAATAATATGCATATTGTACGAGCAAGAATTGAGTACGAGGCCGTTTGAAATGGGCACCTTTTATCCGGCTATTCAATACTGCCCCTGCAGCCCAAACAGGTTAAAGTCCATAATTTATGTCCAAATACCTCCTTTTTGTTCGCGCGTTTAGTTCACAAATCCTCAGACTCTTAGTCCAGACGAAAAGTCAAAAAATTTATGTTACAGTTCGTAGAAACATGTCAAACGATGTATAGAATCAATCTTTAGGATTTTTTTACATAAATCTTCAATAATGTTTCAACCGGACAATTCCTTTGTCTTTAGAAATGAAAAGGAACAGAGCTCGCTCTCACGGCCGCGCGCCTCACTTAGCTCATGGCATTCTGCCAGACCTCTTAGTCAAACAGCTCTTATTCTCTTCCCCTTCATAGTAGAAGCATGAAACAACGTTCTAAAGACTGTTGACATCTAGTGGAAGCCTTAGGTGTATTCAGACCAAATTTTACATTGTATATTGGATAGGCAAATACTTGAGAACCTAAAAACCTCAGATTTCCCACTTCCTGGTTGGATTTTTTATCTGGTTTTTGCCTGCCATATGAGTTATGTTATACTCATAGACATAATTCAAACTGTTTTAGAAACGTCAGAGTGTTTTCTATCCAAATCTACTAATACTATGCATATCTTAGCTTCTGGGCCTGAGTAGTAGGAAGTTTATTCTGGGCACCTTATTCATCCAAGCTACTCAATACTGCCCCTCAGCCATAAGAAGTTAAACAGGTCAACATACACAAGGCTGCAGGGCCAGACGGATTTCCAAGACGTGTGCTCCGGGCATGTGCTGACCAACTGGCAGGTGTCTTCACTGACATTTTCAACATGTCCCTGATTGAGTCTGTAATACCAACATGTTTCAAGCAGACCACCATAGTCCCTGTGCCCAAGAACACAAAGGCAACCTGCCTAAATGACTACAGACCCGTAGCACTCACGTCCGTAGCCATGAAGTGCTTTGAAAGGCTGGTAATGGCTCACATCAACACCCTTATCCAAGAAACCCTAGACCCACTCCAATTTGCATACCGCCCAAACAGATCCACAGATGATGCAATCTCTATTGCACTCCACACTGCCTTTTCCCACAGTTACTTTGGACAAGGGCCCATAGGTAGACCAGGGACCATAGGTACACCAGGGATCATAGGTAGACCAGGGACCATAGGTAGACCAGGAACCATAGGTAGACCAGGGCCCATAGGTAGACATTTACATTTACATTTAAGTCATTTAGCAGACGCTCTTATCCAGAGCGACTTACAAGTTGGTGCATTCACCTTATGATATCCAGTGGAACAACCACTTTACAATAGTGCATCTAACTCTTTTAAGGGGGGGGGGGGGTTAGAAGGATTACTTTATCCTATCCTAGGTATTCCTTAAAGAGGTGGTGTTTCAGGTGTTTCCGGAAGGTGGTGATTGACTCCGCTGACCTGGCGTCGTGGGGGAGTTTGTTCCACCATTGGGGTGCCAGAGCAGCGAACAGTTTTGACTGGGCTGAGCGGGAGCTGTACTTCCTCAGAGGTAGGGAGGCGAGCAGGCCAGAGGTGGATGAACGCAGTGCCCTTGTTTGGGTGTAGGGCCTGATCAGAGCCTGAAGGTACGGAGGTGCTGTTCCCCTCACAGCTCCGTAGGCAAGCACCATGGTCTTGTAGCGGATGCGAGCTTCAACTGGAAGCCAGTGGAGAGAGCGGAGGAGCGGGGTGACGTGAGAGAACTTGGGAAGGTTGAACACCAGACGGGCTGCGGCGTTCTGGATGAGTTGTAGGGGTTTAATGGCACAGGCAGGGAGCCCAGCCAACAGCGAGTTGCAGTAGTCCAGACGGGAGATGACAAGTGCCTGGATTAGGACCTGCGCCGCTTCCTGTGTGAGGCAGGGTCGTACTCTGCGAATGTTGTAGAGCATGAACCTACAGGAACGGGTCACCGCCTTGATGTTAGTTGAGAACGACAGCGTGTTGTCCAGGATCACGCCAAGGTTCTTAGCACTCTGGGAGGAGGACACAATGGAGTTGTCAACCGTGATGGCGAGATCATGGAACGGGCAGTCCTTCCCCGGGAGGAAGAGCAGCTCCGTCTTGCCGAGGTTCAGCTTGAGGTGGTGATCCGTCATCCACACTGATATGTCTGCCAGACATGCAGAGATGCGATTCGCCACCTGGTTATCAGAAGGGGGAAAGGAGAAGATTAATTGTGTGTCGTCTGCATAGCAATGATAGGAGAGACCATGTGAGGATATGACAGAGCCAAGTGACTTGGTGTATAGCGAGAATAGGAGAGGGCCTAGAACAGAGCCCTGGGGGACACCAGTGGTGAGAGCACGTGGTGCGGAGACAGATTCTCGCCACGCCACCTGGTAGGAGCGACCTGTCAGGTAGGACGCAATCCAAGCGTGGGCCGCGCCGGAGATGCCCAACTCGGAGAGGGTGGAGAGGAGGATCTGATGGTTCACTGTATCAAAGGCAGCCGATAGGTCTAGAAGGATGAGAGCAGAGGAGAGAGAGTTAGCTTTAGCAGTGCGGAGCGCCTCCGTGACACAGAGAAGAGCAGTCTCAGTTGAATGACTAGTCTTGAAACCTGACTGATTTGGATCAAGAAGGTCATTCTGAGAGAGATAGCAGGAGAGCTGGCCAAGGACGGCACGTTCAAGAGTTTTGGAGAGAAAAGAAAGAAGGGATACTGGTCTGTAGTTGTTGACATCGGAGGGATCGAGTGTAGGTTTTTTCAGCAGGGGTGCAACTCTCGCTCTCTTGAAGGCGGAAGGGACGTAGCCAGCGGTCAAGGATGAGTTGATGAGCGAGGTGAGGTAAGGGAGAAGGTCTCCGGAAATGGCCTGGAGAAGAGAGGAGGGGATAGGGTCAAGCGGGCAGGTTGTTGGGCGGCCGGCCGTCACAAGACGCGAGATTTCATCTGGAGAGAGAGGGGAGAAAGAGGTCAAAGCACAGGGTAGGGCAGTGTGAGCAGAACCAGCGGTGTCGTTTGACTTAGCAAACGAGGATCGGATGTCGTCGACCTTCTTTTCAAAATGGTTGACGAAGTCATCCGCAGAGAGGGAGGAGGAGGGGGGAGGGGGAGGAGGATTCAGGAGGGAGGAGAAGGTGGCAAAGAGCTTCCTAGGGTTAGAGGCAGATGCTTGGAATTTAGAGTGGTAGAAAGTGGCTTTAGCAGCAGAGACAGAAGAGGAGAATGTAGAGAGGAGGGAGTGAAAGGATGCCAGGTCCGCAGGGAGGCGAGTTTTCCTCCATTTCCGCTCGGCTGCCCGGAGCCCTGTTCTGTGAGCTCGCAATGAGTCGTCGAGCCACGGAGCAGGAGGGGAGGACCGAGCCGGCCTGGAGGATAGGGGACATAGAGAGTTAAAGGATGCAGAAAGGGAGGAGAGGAGGGTTGAGGAGGCAGAATCAGGAGATAGGTTGGAGAAGGTTTGAGCAGAGGGAAGAGATGATAGGATGGAAGAGGAGAGAGTAGCGGGGGAGAGAGAGCGAAGGTTGGGACGGCGCGATACCATCCGAGTAGGGGCAGTGTGGGAAGTGTTGGATGAGAGCGAGAGGGAAAAGGATACAAGGTAGTGGTCGGAGACTTGGAGGGGAGTTGCAATGAGATTAGTGGAAGAACAGCATCTAGTAAAGATGAGGTCAAGCGTATTGCCTGCCTTGTGAGTAGGGGGGGAAGGTGAGAGGGTGAGGTCAAAAGAGGAGAGGAGTGGAAAGAAGGAGGCAGAGAGGAATGAGTCAAAGGTAGACGTGGGGAGGTTAAAGTCACCCAGAACTGTGAGAGGTGAGCCATCCTCAGGAAAGGAACTTATCAAGGCATCAAGCTCATTGATGAACTCTCCAAGGGAACCTGGGGGGCGATAAATGATAAGGATGTTAAGCTTGAAAGGGCTGGTAACTGTGACAGCATGGAATTCAAAGGAGGCGATAGACAGATGGGTCAGGGGAGAAAGAGAGAATGTCCACTTGGGAGAGATGAGGATCCCAGTGCCACCACCCCGCTGACCAGAAGCTCTCGGGGTGTGCGAGAACACGTGGGCAGACGAGGAGAGAGCAGTAGGAGTAGCAGTGTTATCTGTGGTAATCCATGTTTCCGTCAGTGCCAAGAAGTCGAGGGACTGGAGGGAAGCATAGGCTGAGATGAACTCTGCCTTGTTGGCCGCAGATCGGCAGTTCCAGAGGCTGCCGGAGACCTGGAACTCCACGTGGGTCGTGCGCGCTGGGACCACCAGGTTAGAGTGGCGGCGGCCACGCGGTGTGAAGCGTTTGTATGGTCTGTGCAGAGAGGAGAGAAGAGGGATAGACAGACACATAGTTGACAGGCTACAGAAGAGGCTACGCTAATGCAAAGGAGATTGGAATGACAAGTGGACTACACGTCTCGAATGTTCAGAAAGTTAAGCTTACGTTGCAAAAAATCTTATTGACTAAAATGATACAGTACTGCTGACTGGTGAAGTAGGCTAGCTAGCAGTGGCTGCGTTGTTGACTTAGTTTGAAAGTGTAGCTGGCTAGGTAGCCTCGGTAACTGGCTAGGTAACCTTGACAATTACTCTAAACTACACAATTATCTTGGATACAAAGACAGCAAAGACAACTATGTAGCTAGCTAACACTACACTAATCAAGTCGTTCCGTTGTAATGTAATAGTTTCTACAGTGCTGCAATTCGGTAGACGGTAGACGTTGGCTAGCTGCTGGCTTGCTAGCAGTGTTGCCTACGTTAGGACGAAAATAGCTGGCTAGCTAACCTCGGTAATTACGATAATTACTCTAAACTACACAATTACCTTGGATACAAAGACAGCAACGACAACTATGTAGCTAGCTAACACTACACTAATCAAGTCGTTCCGTTGTAATGTAGAAACTAATGTAATAGTTTCTACAGTGCTGCTATTCGGTAGACGGTAGACGTTGGCTAGCTGCTAGCTGCTGGCTAGCTAGCAGTGTTGACTAGGACTAGGACGAAAATAGCTGACTAGCTAACCTCGGTAATTACGATAATTACTCTAAACTACACAATTGTCTTTGATACAAAGACGGCTATGTAGCTAGCTAAGATCAGACAAGTCAAACCGTTGTACTGTAATGAAATGTAATACTACCTGCGGAGCGAAATGCGACCACTCGCTCCAACAGTGCTGCTATTCGGTAGACGGTAGACGTTGGCTAGCTGCTAGCTGCTGGCTAGCTAGCAGTGTTGACTAGGACGAAAATAGCTGACTAGCTAACCTCGGTAATTACGATAATTACTCTAAACTACACAATTATCTTTGATACAAAGACGGCTATGTAGCTAGCTAAGATCAGACAAGTCAAACCGTTGTACTGTAATGAAATGTAATACTACCTGCGGAGCGAAATGCGAAATGCGACCACTCGCTCCAACCCGGAAGTAGCTATCAGACAAGGGATCATACTGCAGGTAGACCAGGGACCATACTGTAGGTAGACCAGGGACCATACTGTAGGTAGACCAGGGACCATACTGTAGGTAGACCAGGGACCATACTGTAGGTAGACCAGGGACCACACAATTAGCGCTAGCAAGTGTTTACTAGGTTGGGCTGTATTCCTGATAGTAGATTAGTGACTTGTTTACTAGGTTGGGCTGTATATACTAGATTAGTGAATTGTTTACTAGGTTGGGCCTTATTCCGTATAGTAGATTAGTGACTTGTTTACTAGGTTGGGCTGTATATACTAGATTAGTGAATTGTTTACTAGGTTGGGCTGTATATACTAGATTAGTGAATTGTTTACTAGGTTGGGCCTTATTCCGTATAGTAGATTAGTGACTTGTTTACTAGGTTGGGCTGTATATGCTAGATTAGTGACTTGTTTACTAGGCTGGGCTGTATATGCTAGGTTAGTGACTTGTTTACTAGGTTGGACGGTATATACTAGGTTAGTGATTTGTTTACTAGGTTGGGCTGTATATGCTAGGTTAGTGATTTGTTTACTAGGTTGGACGGTATATGCTAGGTTAGTGATTTGTTTACTAGGTTGGGCTGTATATACTAGGTTAGTGATTTGTTTACTAGGTTGGGCTGTATATGCTAGGTTAGTGACTTGTTTACTAGGTTGGGCTGTATATGCTAGGTTAGTGACTTGTTTACTAGGTTGGACGGTATATACTAGGTTAGTGATTTGTTTACTAGGCTGGGCTGTATATGCTAGGTTAGTGATTTGTTTACTAGGTTGGGCTGTATATGCTAGGTTAGTGATTTGTTTACTAGGTTGGGCTGTATATACTAGGTTAGTGATTTGTTTACTAGGTTGGGCTGTGTATATACTAGGTTAGTGATTTGTTTACTAGGTTGGGCTGTATATACTAGGTTAGTGATTTGTTTACTAGGTTGGGCTGTATATACTAGGTTAGTGATTTGTTTACTAGGTTGGGCTGTATATGCTAGGTTAGTGATTTGTTTACAAGGTTGGGCTGTATATACTAGGTTAGTGATTTGTTTACTAGGTTGGGCTGTATATGCTAGGTTAGTGACTTGTTTACTAGGTTGGGTTGTGTATATACTAGGTTAGTGATTTGTTTACTAGGTTGGGCTGTATATACTAGGTTAGTGATTTGTTTACTAGGTTGGGCTGTGTATACTAGGTTAGTGATTTGTTTACTAGGTTGGGCTGTATATACTAGGTTAGTGACTTGTTTACTAGGTTGGACGGTATATGCTAGGTTAGTGATTTGTTTACTAGGTTGGGCTGTATATACTAGGTTAGTGACTTGTTTACTAGGTTGGACGGTATATGCTAGGTTAGTGATTTGTTTACTAGGTTGGGCTGTATATACTAGGTTAGTGATTTGTTTACTAGGTTGGGCTGTATATACTAGGTTAGTGATTTGTTTACTAGGTTGGGCTGTATATACTAGGTTAGTGATTTGTTTACTAGGTTGGGCTGTATATACTAGGTTAGTGATTTGTTTACTAGGTTGGGCTGTATATACTAGGTTAGTGATTTGTTTACTAGGTTGGGCTGTATATGCTAGGTTAGTGATTTGTTTACTAGGTTGGGCTGTATATGCTAGGTTAGTGACTTGTTTACTAGGTTGGGCTGTATATACTAGGTTAGTGATTTGTTTACTAGGTTAGGCTGTATATACTAGGTTAGTGATTTGTTTACTAGGTTGGGCTGTATATACTAGGTTAGTGATTTGTTTACTAGGTTGGGCTGTATATACTAGGTTAGTGATTTGTTTACTAGGTTGGGCTGTATATACTAGGTTAGTGATTTGTTTACTAGGTTGGGCTGTATATACTAGGTTAGTGATTTGTTTACTAGGTTGGGCTGTATATACTAGGTTAGTGATTTGTTTACTAGGTTGGGCTGTATATGCTAGGTTAGTGATTTGTTTACTAGGTTGGGCTGTATATACTAGGTTAGTGATTTGTTTACTAGGTTGGGCTGTATATACTAGGTTAGTGATTTGTTTACTAGGTTGGGCTGTATATGCTAGGTTATTGATTTGTTTACTAGGTTGGGCTGTATATGCTAGGTTAGTGATTTGTTTACTAGGTTGGGCTGTATATACTAGGTTAGTGATTTGTTTACTAGGTTGGGCTGTATATACTAGGTTAGTGATTTGTTTACTAGGTTGGGCTGTATATACTAGGTTAGTGATTTGTTTACTAGGTTGGGCTGTATATGCTAGGTTAGTGATTTGTTTACTAGGTTGGGCTGTATATACTAGGTTAGTGATTTGTTTACTAGGTTGGGCTGTATATGCTAGGTTAGTGATTTGTTTACTAGGTTGGGCTGTATATACTAGGTTAGTGATTTGTTTACTAGGTTGGGCTGTATATGCTAGGTTAGTGATTTGTTTACTAGGTTGGGCTGTATATGCTAGGTTAGTGATTTGTTTACTAGGTTGGGCTGTATATGTTAGGTTAGTGATTTGTTTACTAGGTTGGGCTGTATATACTAGGTTAGTGATTTGTTTACTAGGTTGGGCTGTATATACTAGGTTAGTGATTTGTTTACTAGGTTGGGCTGTATATACTAGGTTAGTGATTTGTTTACTAGGTTGGGCTGTATATACTAGGTTAGTGATTTGTTTACTAGGTTGGGCTGTATATGCTAGGTTATTGATTTGTTTACTAGGTTGGGCTGTATATGCTAGGTTAGTGATTTGTTTACTAGGTTAGGCTGTATATACTAGGTTAGTGATTTGTTTACTAGGTTGGGCTGTATATACTAGGTTAGTGATTTGTTTACTAGGTTGGGCTGTATATACTAGGTTAGTGATTTGTTTACTAGGTTGGGCTGTATATGCTAGGTTAGTGAATTGTTTACTAGGTTGGGCTGTATATGCTAGGTTAGTGATTTGTTTACTAGGTTGGGCTGTATATACTAGGTTAGTGAATTGTTTACTAGGTTGGGCTGTATATACTAGGTTAGTGATTTGTTTACTAGGTTGGGCTGTATATACTAGGTTAGTGATTTGTTTACTAGGTTGGGCTGTATTCTGTATACTAGATTTGTGAATTGTTTACTAGGTTGGGCTGTATATGCTAGGTTAGTGACTTGTTTACTAGGTTGGGCTGTATTCTGTATACTAGATTTGTGAATTGTTTACTAGGTTGGGCTGTATATGCTAGGTTAGTGACTTGTTTACTAGGTTGGGCTGTATATACTAGGTTAGTGATTTGTTTACTAGGTTGGGCTGTATATGCTAGGTTAGTGACTTGTTTACTAGGTTGGGCTGTATTCTGTATACTAGATTTGTGAATTGTGCTTTGTTGTGGTGTGTCTTACATTTAGATGGTAACAAATTGAATTGTTCAGTATTGTTCACTAATGCTCACAGTTATTACATGTTATTGTTAATCTGTTTAGTGGTGTCTCAGTTTGATGACATCACTCACATCTGACAGTCTGACTGATTCCTAATGGCACCCTATTCCCTACACAGTGCACTGCCTTTGACCAGAGCCCGTAGAGGGACGCAGCAATTGTATTGATAATATGATGTGGAAATCCTCCCGTACCTACTGGGCCCTGGTCAAAAGTTTTGCACTTGATGTCGTAAAAACAGTGCTGTTTGAGATAGCTGACCTCACACCCAGGTGTGTGTGTGTGTCTCTACGCATGCATGCACACGCGTGTACACAAAAGGAATGACTGACCTCTGACCTTTGTTATGAAGCCGGGCTATGGAGGTCAAACCCAATATCAGAGGCTCAGCTGTCTAAATGAGCCGTAATCTGTTGTTTGTAGAGAAACTCCCATCAGGCCGACCTGTGTAGCCCAGACCTGTAGACTGGTAGAGGCTCTATCTATATGTATATGACTGATGTAGACCTCTTCACGGGTTGCACCTCTGTCACTCGGACGTGGCATGCCACTCTTATGAACGTTCATAAGACGTTCATAAGACATTCGTAAGACACCTCCGCTATAGTGATGCCCAAAAGCTGAGTGATGCACAGTCGTTCTGAAACTGGAGCTAATGACTGTTTAGACTAAATTACACTATAGTGACTTGGAAATATCATGTTGTCAAATTTACTGTGTTCTGTTAGAATGACATCAGTGTTCTGTTAGAATGACATCAGCGTTCTGTTAGAATGACATCAGCGTTCTGTTAGAATGACATCAGTGTTCTGTTAGAATGACATCAGCGTTCTGTTAGAATGACATCAGCGCTCTGTTAGAATGACATCAGTGTTCTGTTAGAATGACATCAGCGTTCTGTTAGAATGACATCAGCGTTCTGTTAGAATGACATCAGCGCTCTGTTAGAATGACATCAGCGTTCTGTTAGAATGACATCGGCGTTCTGTAAGAAGAACATCAGCGTTCTATTAGAATGACATCAGCGTTCTATTAGAATAACATCAGCGTTCTGTTAGAAGGACATGAGAGTTCTGTTGGAATGACATCAGCGTTCTGTTAGAATGACATCAGCGTTCTGTTAGAATGACATCATCGTTCTGTTAGAATGACATCAGCGTTCTGTTAGAATGACATCAGCGTTCTGTTAGAATGACATCAGCGTTCTGTTAGAATGACATCATCGTTCTGTTAGAATGACATCAGCGTTCTGTTAGAATGACATCAGCGTTCTGTTAGAATGACATCCGCGTTCTGTTAGAATGACATCAGCGTTCTGTTAGAATGACATCAGCGTTCTGTTAGAATGATATCAGCGTTCTGTTAGAATGACATCAGCGTTCTGTTAGAATGATATCATCGTTCTGTTAGAATGACATCAGCGTTCTGTTAGAATGACATCATCGTTCTGTTAGAATGACATCATCGTTCTGTTAGAATGATATCATCGTTCTGTTAGAATGATATCATCGTTCTGTTAGAATGACGTGAGAATGTTCCGTTGGGCTTTAGAACAGAAGTCTTCATCAGTGGAGAATCAAACACACACACACACACACACACACACACACACACACACACACACACACACACACACACACACACACACACACACACACACACACACACACACACACACACACACACACACACACAGTTTACGTACCGCCGGCTGAATGATTTATGTAATTGTCATCTCTTATTTGTTGAAACAAAGTGTCTACATTTCTGTTCCACCACACCAGTCAAACCAGCAGAGACCAGCAAGGACAGGGACAGAGACCAGCAGGGACAGGGATAGAGACAGACAGAGACCAGCAGGGACAGGGACAGGGACAGGGACAGGGACAGGGACAGGGACAGGGACAGGGACAGGGACAGGGACAGAGACAGAGACAGGGACAGGGACAGGGACAGGGACAGAGACCGGCAGGGACATGGTCAGGGATAGAGACCAGCAGGGACAGGGATAGAGACAGACAGAGACCAGCAGGGACAGGGTCAGGGACAGAGACCAGCAGGGACAGGGACAGAGACAGGGACAGGGACAGAGACAGAGACCGGCAGGGACAGGGACAGGGACAGAGACAGGGACAGGGACAGGGACAGAGACCAGCAAGGACAGGGACAGGGACAGGGACAGAGACAGGGACAGGGACTGAGACAGAGACCGGCAGGGACAGGGACAGAGACAGGGACAGGGACAGGGACAGAGACCAGCAAGGACAGGGACAGGGACAGAGACAGAGACCAGCAGGGACAGGGACAGAGACAGTTGACATGATTGATCGTCGTCATGTACTTCCACCTTTGACTGAATTAAAGTGTAGTTTATCATGTCTGGTGGAGGTAGAAGTGTAGTTTATCATGTCTAGTGGAGGTAGAAGTGTAGTTTATCATGTCTAGTGGAGGTAGAAGTGTAGTTTATCATGTCTGGTGGAGGTAGAAGTGTAGTTTAACATGTCTAGTGGAGGTAGAAGTGTAGTTTATCATGTCTAGTGGAGGTAGAAGTGTAGTTTATCATGTCTGGTGGAGGTAGAAGTGTAGTGTATCATGTCTAGTGGAGGTAGAAGTGTGGTTTATCATGTCTAGTTGAGGTAGAAGTGTAGTTTATCATGTCTGGTGGAGGTAGAAGTGTAGTTTATCATGTCTGGTGGAGGTAGAAGTGTAGTTTATCATGTCTAGTGGAGGTAGAAGTGTAGTTTATCATGTCTAGTGGAGGTAGAAGTGTAGTTTATCATGTCTAGTGGAGGTAGAAGTGTAGTGTATCATGTATATTGGAGGTAGAAGTGTAGTGTATCATGTCTAGTGGAGGTAGAAGTGTAGTTTATCATGTCTAGTGGAGGTAGAAGTGTAGTTTATCATGTCTGGTGGAGGTAGAAGTGTAGTTTATCATGTCTGGTGGAGGTAGAAGTGTAGTTTATCATGTCTGGTAGAGGTAGAAGTGTAGTGTATCATGTCTAGTGGAAGTAGAAGTGGGTGTCTTGGATTATGAAATCATCTTTCATTGAAACAATAACAAAGTTGCCACCCCGCCTTTGTTTTGGTAAAAAGCTGAGGGAAAGATGTAAGGATTGACCATACATGATATAAAAATTATAGTTTTCACCATGTTTTGAGGCTATATAGTGTTTAAAAAATATATTTACTTTGTTTATAAACTTTGGAGTAAAACAAGTTTATATTCTGGGTTCTGATGGGGTTACGACAGTTGAACTAAACTCATGAGACATTTATAAGTTATATTGTTCAAGAATCAATGAAGATACACTATTTTATTAAATCCAAACCAGGATTGAAGCTTTAATTGGTGTTTTTTGAAGCCCTTCATAGCATGTAGTGCTTCTCTAGTAGTGCTTCTCTGTGTGGTTTCAGGCTCTGCTTCGGAGCAAATCACTAACTGTTTAACCTTGTATGTCAAATCCATGAGATTCCATGCTGACATGTACATCTATAATCAGTAATAGATTTATGATCTGACTGGCTGTACGGTCAATAAAGAAAAAGTTGGTGTCAATTAAGTATATTGGTGCTAAATGAGACCCTGAGGGAAGACTAACAGAGAGTAGGGAGAGAGATGGAGAGAGAGTGAAAGAGAGAGTGAGAAGCTGAGCAAAAGGGGGGAGGGAGAGAGAAGAGAGCGTGAGAAGGGATCTAAGGAGAAAGAGAAGAAAAGGGTGTGATGGAAAGAGAGAAGTCAGAGAGAGGAAAGACAAGATACAAGAGAAGGTGCAGAGAGAGAGAAAGAAAGATAGGGCGGACAGAGAGCGGGAGAGAGGGACAGAGAGGGAGAGGGAGAGGGAGAGGGAGAGGGGGAGAGAGAGAGAGAGAGAGAGAGAGAGAGAGAGAGAGAGAGAGAGAGAGAGAGAGGAAGAAAAGAGTAGGAGAAGGATAGATGCCTCGGGCTAATTCAGGATAGAGGACGGCAAGCCAGGGACTGGAAGCTACCTCTGCTCCCTCTGCTCCCCCTGCACCCTCCTGCCTGCCCCCTGCTCCCTCATGCCTACTCCCTTCTACCTGCTCCCTCCTGCCTGCTCCCTGCACCCTCATGCCTGCTCCCTTCTACCTGCTCCCTCATGCCTGCTCCCTTCTACCTGCTCCCTCATGCCTGCTCCCTTCTACATGCTCCCTCATGCCTACTCCCTTCTACCTGCTCCCTCCTGCCTGCTCCCTGCTCCTTCCTCCCTGATCCCTGCTCCCCACCTCCTGCTCCCTCCCTCCTGCTCCCTGCTCCCTACTGCCTGCTCCCTGCTGCCTGCTCCCTACTGCCTGCTCCTTCCTGCCTGCTCCTTGCTGCCTGCTCCCTCCTGCCTGCTCCCTGCTCCCTACTGCCTACCCTCTGCTCCCTGCTGCCTGCTCCCTGCTGCCTACCCTCTGCTCCCTGCTGCCTGCTCCCTACTGCCTACCCTCTGCTCCCTGCTGCCTGCTCCCTACTGCCTACCCTCTGCTCCCTCCCGCCTGCTCCCTGCGGCCTGCTCCCTACTGCCTGCTCCATCCTGCCTGCTCCCTCCTGCCTGCTCCCCCCTGCCTGCTCCCTGCTCCTTCCTCCCTGCTCCATCCTTCCTGCTCCATCCTGCCTGCTCCCTGCCGCCTGCCTCCTGCTCCATACTGCCTACACCCTGCTCCCTCCAGCCTGCTCCGTGCTCCTTGCTCCCTGCTCCCTCCTGCCTGCTCCCTCATGCCTGCTCCTTGCTGCCTGCTCCCTGCTCCCTACTGCCTACCCTCTGCTCCCTCCTGCCTGTTCCCTGCGGCCTGCTCCCTACTGCCTGCTCCCTGCTCCCTACTCCCTGCTCCTTTCTGCCTGCTCCGTGCTCCTTACTGCCTACCCTCTGCCCCCTCCTGCCTGCTCCCTGCGGCCTGCTCCCTACTGCCTGCTCCCTACTGCCTGCTCCCTGCTGCCTGCTCCCTGCTGCCTGCTCCCTGCGCCCTACTGCCTACCCTCTGCTCCCTGCTGTCTGCTCCCTGCGGCCTGCTCCCTACTGCCTGCTCCTTGCTGCCTACTCCCTCCTGCCTGCTCCCTGCTCCCTACTGCCTACCCTCTGCTCCCTACTGCCTGCTCCCTACTGCCTGCTCCCTACTGCCTACCCTCTGCTCCCTCCTGCCTGCTCCCTGCTCCCTACTGCCTACCCTCTGCTCCCTACTGCCTGCTCCCTGCTGCCTGCTCCCTACTGCCTGCTCCCTGCTGCCTACCCTCTGCTCCCTGCTGCCTGCTCCCTACTGCCTGCTCCCTACTGCCTGCTCCCTGCTGCCTGCTCCCTCCTTCCTGCTCCCTGCTCCCTGCAGTCTGCTGCCTAATCCCTGCTCCCTGCAGTCTGCTCCCTCCTCCTGCTCCCTACTGCCTGCTCCCTACTGTCTGCTCCCTCCTTCCTGCTCCCTACTGTCTGCTCCCTACTGCCTGCTCCCTCCTTCCTGCTCCCTACTGTCTGCTCCTTCCTTCCTGCTCCCTACTGTCTGCTCCCTCCTTCCTGCTCCCTACTGTCTGCTCCCTACTGTCTGCTCCCTCCTGCCTGCTCCCTACTGTCTGCTCCCTCCTTCCTGCTCCCTCCTTCCTGCTCCCTCCTTCCTGCTCCCTCCTTCCTGCTCCCTCCTTCCTGCTCCCTACTGTCTGCTCCCTCCTTCCTGCTCCCTCCTTCCTGCTCCCTACTGTCTGCTCCCTCCTTCCTGCTCCCTACTGCCTGCTCCCTCCTGCCTGCTCCCTACTGCCTGCTCCCTACTGTCTGCTCCCTCCTTCCTGCTCCCTACTGTCTGCTCCCTACTGCCTGCTCCCTCCTTCCTGCTCCCTACTGTCTGCTCCCTCCTTCCTGCTCCCTACTGTCTGCTCCCTGCTTCCTGCTCCCTACTGTCTGCTCCCTACTGCCTGCTCCCTCCTTCCTGCTCCCTACTGTCTGCTCCCTCCTTCCTGCTCCCTCCTTCCTGCTCCCTCCTTCCTGCTCCCTCCTTCCTGCTCCCTACTGTCTGCTCCCTCCCGCCTGCTCCCTACTGTCTGCTCCTTCCTTCCTGCTCCCTACTGTCTGCTCCCTCCTTCCTGCTCCCTCCTTCCTGCTCCCTACTGTCTGCTCCCTCCTTCCTGCTCCCTACTGTCTGCTCCCTGCTTCCTGCTCCCTGCTTCCTGCTCCCTCCTTCCTGCTCCCTACTGCCTGCTCCCTCCTTCCTGCTCCCTACTGTCTGCTCCCTCCTTCCTGCTCCCTGCTTCCTGCTCCCTCCTTCCTTCTCCCTACTGCCTGCTCCCTCCTTCCTGCTCCCTACTGTCTGCTCCCTCCTTCCTGCTCCCTCCTTCCTGCTCCCTCCTTCCTGCTCCCTACTGTCTGCTCCCTCCTTCCTGCTCCCTGCTTCCTGCTCCCTCCTTCCTGCTCACTACTGTCTGCTCCCTCCTTCCTGCTCCCTCCTCCCTGCTGCCTGCTCCTGCTCCCTACTGCCTGCTCCCTCCTTCCTGCTCCCTACTGCCTGCTCCCTCCCTCCTGCTCCCTACTGTCTGCTCCCTCCTGCCTGCTCCCTCCTTCCTGCTCCCTCCTTCCTGCTCCCTCCTTCCTGCTCCCTCCTTCCTGCTCCCTCCTTCCTGCTCCCTACTGTCTGCTCCCTCCTTCCTGCTTCCTCCTTCCTGCTCCCTCCTTCCTGCTCCCTACTGCCTGCTCCCTCCTTCCTGCTCCCTACTGTCTGCTCCCTCCTTCCTGCTCCCTGCTTCCTGCTGCCTAATCCCTGCTACCTACTCCCTGCTCCCTGCTGCCTGCTCCCTGTTCCCTGCTGCCTGCTCCCTCCCATCCTGCTCCCTGCTTCCTGCTGCCTAATCCCTGCTACCTACTCCCTGCTCCCTGCTGCCTACCCTCTGCTCCCTGCTGCCTGCTCCCTCCCTCCTGCTCCCTGCTTCCTGCTCCCTCCTTCCTGCTGCCTGCTCCCTACTGCCTACCCTCTGCTCCCTCCCTCCTGCTCCCTGCGGCCTGCTCCCTACTGCCTGCTCCATCCTGCCTGCTCCCTCCTGCCTGCTCCCCCCTGCCTGCTCCCTGCTCCTTCCTCCCTGCTCCATCCTTCCTGCTCCATCCTGCCTGCTCCCTGCCGCCTGCCTCCTGCTCCATACTGCCTACACCCTGCTCCCTCCAGCCTGCTCCGTGCTCCTTGCTCCCTGCTCCCTCCTGCCTGCTCCCTCATGCCTGCTCCTTGCTGCCTGCTCCCTGCTCCCTCCTGCCTGTTCCCTGCGGCCTGCTCCCTACTGCCTGCTCCCTGCTCCCTACTCCCTGCTCCTTTCTGCCTGCTCCCTGCTCCTTACTGCCTACCCTCTGCCCCCTCCTGCCTGCTCCCTGCGGCCTGCTCCCTACTGCCTGCTCCCTACTGCCTGCTCCCTGCTGCCTGCTCCATCCTGCCTGCTCCCTGCGCCCTACTGCCTACCCTCTGCTCCCTGCTGTCTGCTCCCTGCGGCCTGCTCCCTACTGCCTGCTCCTTGCTGCCTACTCCCTCCTGCCTGCTCCCTGCTCCCTACTGCCTACCCTCTACTCCCTACTGCCTGCTCCCTACTGCCTGCTCCCTGCTGCCTGCTCCCTACTGCCTGCTCCTTCCTGCCTGCTCCTTGCTGCCTGCTCCCTCCTGCCTGCTCCCTGCTCCCTACTGCCTACCCTCTGCTCCCTGCTGCCTGCTCCCTGCTGCCTACCCTCTGCTCCCTGCTGCCTGCTCCCTACTGCCTACCCTCTGCTCCCTGCTGCCTGCTCCCTACTGCCTACCCTCTGCTCCCTCCCTCCTGCTCCCTGCGGCCTGCTCCCTACTGCCTGCTCCATCCTGCCTGCTCCCTCCTGCCTGCTCCCCCCTGCCTGCTCCCTGCTCCTTCCTCCCTGCTCCATCCTTCCTGCTCCATCCTGCCTGCTCCCTGCCGCCTGCCTCCTGCTCCATACTGCCTACACCCTGCTCCCTCCAGCCTGCTCCGTGCTCCTTGCTCCCTGCTCCCTCCTGCCTGCTCCCTCATGCCTGCTCCTTGCTGCCTGCTCCCTGCTCCCTACTGCCTACCCTCTGCTCCCTCCTGCCTGTTCCCTGCGGCCTGCTCCCTACTGCCTGCTCCCTGCTCCCTACTCCCTGCTCCTTTCTGCCTGCTCCCTGCTCCTTACTGCCTACCCTCTGCCCCCTCCTGCCTGCTCCCTGCGGCCTGCTCCCTACTGCCTGCTCCCTACTGCCTGCTCCCTGCTGCCTGCTCCCTGCTGCCTGCTCCCTGCGCCCTACTGCCTACCCTCTGCTCCCTGCTGTCTGCTCCCTGCGGCCTGCTCCCTACTGCCTGCTCCTTGCTGCCTACTCCCTCCTGCCTGCTCCCTGCTCCCTACTGCCTACCCTCTGCTCCCTACTGCCTGCTCCCTACTGCCTGCTCCCTACTGCCTACCCTCTGCTCCCTCCTGCCTGCTCCCTGCTCCCTACTGCCTACCCTCTGCTCCCTACTGCCTGCTCCCTGCTGCCTGCTCCCTACTGCCTGCTCCCTGCTGCCTACCCTCTGCTCCCTGCTGCCTGCTCCCTACTGCCTGCTCCCTACTGCCTGCTCCCTGCTGCCTGCTCCCTCCTTCCTGCTCCCTGCTCCCTGCAGTCTGCTGCCTAATCCCTGCTCCCTGCAGTCTGCTCCCTCCTTCCTGCTCCCTACTGCCTGCTCCCTACTGTCTGCTCCCTCCTTCCTGCTCCCTACTGTCTGCTCCCTACTGCCTGCTCCCTCCTTCCTGCTCCCTACTGTCTGCTCCTTCCTTCCTACTCCCTACTGTCTGCTCCCTCCTTCCTGCTCCCTACTGTCTGCTCCCTACTGTCTGCTCCCTCCTGCCTGCTCCCTACTGTCTGCTCCCTCCTTCCTGCTCCCTCCTTCCTGCTCCCTCCTTCCTGCTCCCTCCTTCCTGCTCCCTACTGTCTGCTCCCTCCTTCCTGCTCCCTACTGCCTGCTCCCTACTGTCTGCTCCCTCCTTCCTGCTCCCTCCTTCCTGCTCCCTCCTTCCTGCTCCCTCCTTCCTGCTCCCTACTGTCTGCTCCCTCCCGCCTGCTCCCTACTGTCTGCTCCCTCCTTCCTGCTCCCTACTGTCTGCTCCCTCCTTCCTGCTCCCTCCTTCCTGCTCCCTACTGTCTGCTCCCTCCTTCCTGCTCCCTACTGTCTGCTCCCTGCTTCCTGCTCCCTGCTTCCTGCTCCCTCCTTCCTGCTCCCTACTGCCTGCTCCCTCCTTCCTGCTCCCTACTGTCTGCTCCCTCCTTCCTGCTCCCTGCTTCCTGCTCCCTCCTTCCTTCTCCCTACTGCCTGCTCCCTCCTTCCTGCTCCCTACTGTCTGCTCCCTCCTTCCTGCTCCCTGCTTCCTGCTCCCTCCTTCCTGCTCCCTACTGTCTGCTCCCTCCTTCCTGCTCCCTGCTTCCTGCTCCCTCCTTCCTGCTCCCTACTGTCTGCTCCCTCCTTCCTGCTCCCTCCTCCCTGCTGCCTGCTCCTGCTCCCTACTGCCTGCTCCCTGCTTCCTGCTCCCTGCTTCCTGCTCCCTCCTTCCTGCTCCCTACTGCCTGCTCCCTCCTTCCTGCTCCCTACTGTCTGCTCCCTCCTTCCTGCTCCCTGCTTCCTGCTCCCTCCTTCCTTCTCCCTACTGCCTGCTCCCTCCTTCCTGCTCCCTACTGTCTGCTCCCTCCTTCCTGCTCCCTGCTTCCTGCTCCCTCCTTCCTGCTCCCTACTGTCTGCTCCCTCCTTCCTGCTCCCTGCTTCCTGCTCCCTCCTTCCTGCTCCCTACTGTCTGCTCCCTCCTTCCTGCTCCCTCCTCCCTGCTGCCTGCTCCTGCTCCCTACTGCCTGCTCCCTCCTTCCTGCTCCCTACTGCCTGCTCCCTCCCTCCTGCTCCCTACTGTCTGCTCCCTCCTTCCTGCTCCCTCCTTCCTGCTCCCTCCTTCCTGCTCCCTCCCTCTGCTCCCTCCTTCCTGCTCCCTCCTGTCTGCTCCCTACTGTCTGCTCCCTCCTTCCTGCTCCCTCCTTCCTGCTCCCTACTGCCTGCTCCCTCCTTCCTGCTCCCTACTGTCTGCTCCCTCCTTCCTGCTCCCTGCTTCCTGCTGCCTAATCCCTGCTACCTACTCCCTGCTCCCTGCTGCCTGCTCCCTGTTCCCTGCTGCCTGCTCCCTCCCTCCTGCTCCCTGCTTCCTGCTGCCTAATCCCTGCTACCTACTCCCTGCTCCCTGCTGCCTACCCTCTGCTCCCTGCTGCCTGCTCCCTCCCTCCTGCTCCCTGCTTCCTGCTCCCTCCTTCCTGCTGCCTGCTCCCTACTGCCTACCCTCTGCTCCCTCCCTCCTGCTCCCTGCGGCCTGCTCCCTACTGCCTGCTCCATCCTGCCTGCTCCCTCCTGCCTGCTCCCCCCTGCCTGCTCCCTGCTCCTTCCTCCCTGCTCCATCCTTCCTGCTCCATCCTGCCTGCTCCCTGCCGCCTGCCTCCTGCTCCATACTGCCTACACCCTGCTCCCTCCAGCCTGCTCCGTGCTCCTTGCTCCCTGCTCCCTCCTGCCTGCTCCCTCATGCCTGCTCCTTGCTGCCTGCTCCCTGCTCCCTACTGCCTACCCTCTGCTCCCTCCTGCCTGTTCCCTGCTCCCTGCTCCCTACTCCCTGCTCCTTTCTGCCTGCTCCCTGCTCCTTACTGCCTACCCTCTGCCCCCTCCTGCCTGCTCCCTGCGGCCTGCTCCCTACTGCCTGCTCCCTACTGCCTGCTCCCTGCTGCCTGCTCCATCCTGCCTGCTCCCTGCGCCCTACTGCCTACCCTCTGCTCCCTGCTGTCTGCTCCCTGCGGCCTGCTCCCTACTGCCTGCTCCTTGCTGCCTACTCCCTCCTGCCTGCTCCCTGCTCCCTACTGCCTACCCTCTGCTCCCTACTGCCTGCTCCCTACTGCCTGCTCCCTACTGCCTACCCTCTGCTCCCTCCTGCCTGCTCCCTGCTCCCTACTGCCTACCCTCTGCTCCCTACTGCCTGCTCCCTGCTGCCTGCTCCCTACTGCCTGCTCCCTGCTGCCTACCCTCTGCTCCCTGCTGCCTGCTCCCTCCTTCCTACTGCCTGCTCCCTGCTGCCTAATCCCTGCTCCCTGCTCCCTGCTGCCTGCTCCCTCCTTCCTGCTCCCTGCTTCCTGCTGCCTAATCCCTGCTCCCTGCAGTCTGCTCCCTCCTTCCTGCTCCCTACTGCCTGCTCCCTCCTTCCTGCTCCCTACTGTCTGCTCCCTCCTTCCTGCTCCCTACTGTCTGCTCCCTACTGCCTGCTCCCTCCTTCCTGCTCCCTACTGTCTGCTCCCTCCTTCCTGCTCCCTCCTTCCTGCTCCCTCCTTCCTGCTCCCTACTGCCTGCTCCCTCCTTCCTGCTCCCTACTGTCTGCTCCCTCCTTCCTGCTCCCTGCTTCCTGCTGCCTAATCCCTGCTCCCTACTGCCTGCTCCCTCCTTCCTGCTCCCTACTGTCTGCTCCCTCCTTCCTGCTCCCTGCTTCCTGCTCCCTCCTTCCTGCTCCCTACTGCCTGCTCCCTGCTTCCTGCTCCCTACTGCCTGCTCCCTCCTTCCTGCTCCCTACTGTCTGCTCCCTCCTTCCTGCTCCCTGCTTCCTGCTGCCTAATCCCTGCTCCCTGCAGTCTGCTGCCTAATCCCTGCTCCCTGCAGTCTGCTCCCTCCTTCCTGCTCCCTACTGCCTGCTCCCTCCTTCCTGCTCCCTACTGTCTGCTCCCTCCTTCCTGCTCCCTACTGTCTGCTCCCTACTGCCTGCTCCCTCCTTCCTGCTCCCTACTGTCTGCTCCCTCCTTCCTGCTCCCTGCTTCCTGCTCCCTCCTTCCTGCTCCCTCCTTCCTGCTCCCTCCTTCCTGCTCCCTCCTTCCTGCTCCCTACTGCCTGCTCCCTCCTTCCTGCTCCCTACTGTCTGCTCCCTCCTTCCTGCTCCCTGCTCCCTGCTGCCTGCTCCCTCCCTCCTGCTCCCTGCTTCCTGCTGCCTAATCCCTGCTACCTACTCCCTGCTCCCTGCTGCCTACCCTCTGCTCCCTGCTGCCTGCTCCCTCCCTCCTGCTCCCTGCTTCCTACTGCCTAATCCCTGCTACCTACTCCCTGCTCCCTGCTGCCTACCCTCTGCTCCCTGCTGCCTGCTCCCTCCCTCCTGCTCCCTGCTTCCTACTGCCTAATCCCTGCTACCTACTCCCTGCTCCCTGCTGCCTACCCTCTGCTCCCTGCTGCCTGCTCCCTCCCTCCTGCTCCCTGCTTCCTACTGCCTAATCCCTGCTACCTACTCCCTGCTCCCTGCTGCCTACCCTCTGCTCCCTGCTGCCTGCTCCCTCCCTCCTGCTCCCTGCTTCCTACTGCCTAATCCCTGCTACCTACTCCCTGCTCCCTGCTCCCTAAAGCAAACCAACAAACCAGAAGAGAATATCAACTTCAACACACCCCACAGTGAGTGCGTGAGCGGTAGCTACAGTACCTCTATCTTACGCAGCGTCACAATTGGCACCCTATTCCTTTTATAGTGCACTACTTTTACCCATTGGCCCATAGGGTGTAGTCCTCTAAGGCCATAGTGGGCCATTTGGGACACACGCTCACTGTTCCTTGGTTACCAGAAACATTACTTAGAGCACTGCACAATGAGGTACGGTTCTAAATTTGGCAGTGACATTTGTTTTGTTTGCGAACATGACCCGGAGTTTTTTAGACGACAATGTGACTTTACCAGAAAAAGATAACCTCTAGACTTCATAACTCATGCCATCTTACCCTGAGGATAAAGAAGTGGAATATGAAAAACTGAATTCATGCCCTAGCGGTTAAAATGAATTAAGGTTAGGGTTAAGGTTAGGTTTAGGAATGAAGGTTAGGCTAAGGTATAACTTAACTGAGGTTAAGGTTAGGTTTAGGAATGAAGGTTAGGTTAAGGTATAACTTAACTGAGGTTAAGGTTAGGTTTAGGAATGAAGGTTAGGCTAAGGTATAACTTAACTTAACTGAGGTTAAGGTTAGGTTTAGGAATGAAGGTTAGGCTAAGGTATAACTTAACTGAGGTTAAGGTTAGGGAGAGGCATAAACATTAACATTGGGTAGGCGTATCGTTGTCCGTTGTCATTCATTTTTTGCAGTATACTGCCTTAGGCTAAATGTTTTAGTATTCCTAATAAATGTCCATTAAAAAGTTGACATACAGTAATGCAACACTCAAGTCATACATAAAACATGCATAAATCATTTGGAGGAGAATTCTTTTTATTTAGACCACAAACGTTTGAGGGAAGACAGGAAAGAGGTAGACAGAGAAGAGGAAGACATGAAAGTGGAAGACAGAGAAGAGGCAGACAGAGAAGAGGCCTCCAGAGAAGAGGAAGACAGAGAAGAGGCAGACAGAGAAGAGGCCTCCAGAGAAGAGGAAGACAGAGAAGAGAGAAAGACAGAGAAGAGGAAGACAGAGAAGAGGAAGACAGAGAAGAGAAAGACAGAGAAGAGGAAGACAGAGAAGAGGACGACAGAGAAGAGGAAGACAGAGAAGAGGAAGACAGAGAAGAGGAAGACAGAAAAGAGGAAGACAGGAAAGTGGAAGACAGAGAAGAGGAAGACAGAGAAGAGGAAGACAGAGAAGAGGAAGACAGAAAAGAGGAAGACAGGAAAGTGGAAGACAGAGAAGAGGAAGACAGAGAAGAGGAAGACAGAGAAGAGGAAGACAGAAAAGAGGAAGACAGGAAAGTGGAAGACAGAGAAGAGGAAGACAGAGAAGAGGAAGACAGAGAAGAGGAAGACAGAGAAGAGGACTCCAACTCCGTGTTTAATTAGTGCTGATTAAAGTTAAATTGTATTGGTCTTGCATCTGCTCACATCACAGGCAGGGGATTAGCTAGAGTGATTTCCCTGTCCTTCATCCCGGTGTGTCCCCCAAATGGGACCCTATTCCCTATGTAGTGCACTACTTTGGACCAGGGTTCATAAGGCTCTGGTCAAAAGTAGTGCACTACATAGGTAATAGGGTCCCATTTGGGACGGAAGCCTAGAGTTACAAATTCTCCCTCTAATCTTTCAGAAGCTTCCACAGAGCCTCCCTTTGACCTTCTGTCTGTGTGTGTGTGTGTGTGTGTGTGTGTGTGTGTGTGTGTGTGTGTGTGTGTGTGTGTGTATATATATGTGTGTGTGTGTGTGTGTGTGTGTGTGTGTGTGTGTGTGTGTGTGTGTGTGTGTGTGTGTGTGTGTGTGTGTGTGTGTGTGTGTGTGTGTGTGTGTGTGTGTGTGTGTGCGCGCTTGTGTGTGTGTGCGCTTGTGTGTGTGCGCTTGTGTGTCTATGTGTGTGCGCTTGTGTGTGTATGTGTGTATCTGTGTGCTCGTGTGTGTGTTCTGGCTCAATCAGGCGCATGGTCTGTTGGAAACTGTCAGGACCAACCACGAGGAAAACAACTCCAATGATGTGATTGTCAAACCAATACAATTCCATAAGTGAAGAGAGCAGAAACAGACTCAGGCCAGACGAGAGCTTCTTGAGTAAGGAGAGACAGAGAGAGAGAGAGAGAGAGAGAGAGAGAGAGAGAGAGAGAGAGAGGGAGATGGAGAGGGAGAGAGAGGGGGCGAGAGAGGGAGAGGGAGAGAGAGAGAGAAGGGGGGGAGAGAGAGAGAGGGGGAGAGAGAGGGGGGAGAGAGAGAGAGAGAGAGAGGGGGGGGAGAGAGAGAGAGAGAGAGAGAGAGAGAGAGAGAGAGAGAGAGAGGGAGATTAGACCCAACCAAATCATAAGAAAACAAAAAGATAATTACTTGACACATTGGAAATAAAAAAAAATTTTAAACAGAGTACACAGTGGAAGAATACCTGACCACTGTGAAAGACTCAAAATTAAGGAAAGCTTTGACTATGTACAGACTCAGTGTGTTAACCTTAAGTGTTGTTACATACAGCCAGACAGAATAACTGGATATCACAGAGACGTCAATTTACCAGCACACCCAGAACTACGACCAGGAATACAAGTATCATCTATGTACAGTATAGTCACTTTATTAACTCTACCTACATGTACATATTACCTCAACTAACCGGTGCCCCCACACATTGACTCTGTACCGGTACCCCTCCTGTATATAGTCTCCATATTGTTATTTTACTGCTGCACTTTAATTACTTGTTACTTTAATTTCCTATTCTTACTCATATTTTTTTAATATTGCATTGTTGGTTAGTGGCTTGTGATAAATAGAATTTTATTTGAATACGACTTTCCCAAAGTGTAACTTTTGTCTGCACCTCCCAGGGCATTTGAACTGAGGCCAGAGGCCGACCCAAAACAACGCCATCAGAGGAGAGGGCAGTCTTCTAGTGAGGCTTCGGATGGGCACACACCACCCACCACTTCCAAGTATATTACTCGCTAATGTCCAGTCCCTAGTTAACAAAGTCTACAAAATTAGGGCAAGAGTTGCTTTCCAAAGAGACATCCGGGATTGTAACATACTCTATTTCACAAAGACATGGCTAGCTGGGGACATGCTGTCGGAATCTGTACAGCCAACGGGATTTTCAGTGCATCGCGCCGACAGGAACAAACATCTCTCTGGTAAGAAGAAGTGCAGGGGTGTATGTTTCATGATTAATGACTCATGGTGTAATTGTAACAACATACAAGAACTCAAGTCCTTTTGTTCACCTGACCTAGAATTCCTCACAATCAAATGCAGACCGTATTATCTCCCAAGAGAACTCTCCTCGGTTATCATCACAGCCGTGTATATCCCCCCCGCAAGTGGATACCAAGACGGCCATCAAGGAACTTCACTAGACTTTATGCAAACTGGAAACCATATATCCTGATGGCTGCATTTATTGTAGCTGGGGATTTTAACAAAGCTAATCTGAGAACAAGGCTCCCTAAATTCTATCAGCATGTCGATTGCACTACATGTGCCAGTAACACACTCGACCACTGCTACTCTAACTTCTGCGATGCATACAAGGCCCTCCCCCACCCTCCTTTTGGCAAATCTGACCATGACTCCATCTAGTTGCTTCCCTCCTATAGGCAGAAACTAAAACAGGAAGCGCCCGTGTCTATCCAATGCTGGTCTTGACCAGTCGGATTCCAAGCTTCCAGATTGCTTCGATCACGTGGACTTGTTTCCGGGTTTTCCTCAGACAATAACATTGACAATAATGTTGACTCTGTGAGTGAGTTTATAAGGAAGTGTATAGGAGATGTTGTACCCACTGTGACTATTAAAACCTTCCCTAACCAGAAACCGTGGATTGATGGCAGCATTCGCGC
>NC_052331.1:36926567-36951567 GCF_016432855.1 Salvelinus namaycush
AAGGTGTATGGAAACTTCCAACTTCAACTGTATGTTTCACATGCCAATAAAGCCTTATAATTGAAATTGAATTGAGAGGGGGGGTAGAGGGAGTGGGGGTAGGGGTGTGGGGGGAGAGGGGGGATACTCAGAGATTGGACGGACAACAGACAGACAGATAGATCCATCCAAGCCTTTGTATTGTATGTATAGAGATGGTAGTTCGTTTTCCCTGCATATGTTTAACTGTGTTTAGTATTCACCATCAGGCCCTCTCCTCTAGACACTCATCACTATGGTGCCCATCTATTGAATCCTAATGGGGTGTTTGAATCTAACAACCCTGCAGTCATACCTTCGCTATCTGGAACCGCGAGGTGGGGTAGAATTCACTGTGTCCTGCAGCCCAGGGTCTGTTAGTGTGTTGCTGTGTCCTGCAGCCCAGGGTCTGTTAGTGTGTTGCTGTGTCCTGCAGCCCAGGGTCTGTTAGTGTGTTGCTGTGTCCTGCAGCCCAGGGTCTGTTAGTGTGTTGCTGTGTCCTACAGCCCAGGGTCTGTTAGTGTGTTGCTGTGTCCTGCAGCCCAGGGTCTGTTAGTGTGTTGCTGTGTCCTGCAGCCCAGGGTCTGTTGGTGTGTCGCTGTGTCCTGCAGCCCAGGGTCTGTTAGTGTGTTGCTGTGTCCTGCAGCCCAGGGTCTGTTAGTGTGTCGCTGTGTCCTGCAGCCCAGGGTCTGTTAGTGTGTTGCTGTGTCCTGCAGCCCAGGGTCTGTTAGTGTGTTGCTGTGTCCTGCAGCCCAGGGTCTGTTAGTGTGTTGCTGTGTCCTGCAGCCCAGGGTCTGTTAGTGTGTTGCTGTGTCCTGCAGCCCAGGGTCTGTTAGTGTGTTGCTGTGTCCTGCAGCCCAGGGTCTGTTAGTGTGTTGCTGTGTCCTGCAGCCCAGGGTCTGTTAGTGTGTTGCTGTGTCCTGCAGCCCAGGGTCTGTTAGTGTGTCGCTGTGTCCTGCAGCCCAGGGTCTGTTAGTGTGTTGCTGTGTCCTGCAGCCCAGGGTCTGTTAGTGTGTTGCTGTGTCCTGCAGCCCAGGGTCTGTTAGTGTGTTGCTGTGTCCTGCAGCCCAGGGTCTGTTAGTGTGTCGCTGTGTCCTGCAGCCCAGGGTCTGTTAGTGTGTTGCTGTGTCCTGCAGCCCAGGGTCTGTTAGTGTGTCGCTGTGTCCTGCAGCCCAGGGTCTGTTAGTGTGTCGCTGTGTCCTGCAGCCCAGGGTCTGTTAGTGTGTGTTGTATTAGGGTTGAATATTTGTGTCATTCTAAAGCATATATAGCATTTGGAATGTAAATCTGTCTGGATTTGATTAGAGCTTTGATTGGCATGAAGATTCAAGTCTGATGATTCCTGAACCAGATAAGCCCTACATTAAAGACATGTATTGAGCCCTACATTAAAGACATGTAATGAGCCCTACATGAAAGACATACAATGAGCCCTACATTAAAGACATACAATGAGCCCTACATTAAAGACATTTAATGAGCCCTACATTAAAGACATGTAATGAGCCCTACATTAAAGACATGTAATGAGCCCTACATTAAAGACATGTAATGAGCCCTACATTAAAGACATTTAATGAGCCCTACATTAAAGACATTTAATGAGCCCTACATTAAATACATTTAATGAGCCCTACATTAAATACATTTAATGAGCCCTACATTAAATACATTTAATGAGCCCTACATTAAATACATTTAATGAGCCCTACATTAAAGACATGTAATGAGCCCTACATTAAAGACATTTAATGAGCCCTAGATTAAAGACATACAATGAGCCCTACATTAAAGACATGTAATGAGCCTAACAGTAAAGACATGTAATAAGCCCTACATTAAAGACATTTAATGAGCCCTACATTAAAGCCATTTAATGAGTCCTAGATTAAAGACATGCAATGAGCCTAACAGTAAAGACATGTAATGAGCCCTACATTAAATACATTTAATGAGCCCTACATTAAATACATTTAATGAGCCCTATATTAAATACATTTAATGAGCCCTACATTAAAGACATTAAATGAGCCCTACATTAAATACATTTAATGAGCTGCACATTAAAGACATTTAATGAGCCCTACATTAAAGACATGTAATGAGCCCTACATTAAATACATTTAATGAGCCCTACATTAAATACATTTAATGAGCCCTACATTAAATACATTTAATGAGCCCTACATTAAAGACATTAAATGAGCCCTACATTAAATACATTTAATGAGCTGCACATTAAAGACATTTAATGAGCCCTACATTAAAGACATGTAATGAGCCCTACATTAAAGACATTTTAAGAGCCCTACATTAAAGACATTTAATGAGCCCTACATTAAATACATTTAATGAGCTGCACATTAAAGACATTTAATGAGCCCTACATTAAAGACATGTAATGAGCCCTACATGAAAGACATTTAATGAGCCCTACATTAAAGACATGTCATGAGCTGCACATTAAAGACATTTAATGAGCTGCACATTAAATACATTTAATGAGCTGCACATTAAATACATTTAATGAGCTGCACATTAAAGACATTTAATGAGCTGCACATTAAAGACATTTAATGAGCCCTACATTAAAGACATGTAATGAGCCCTACATTAAAGACATTTAATTAGCCCTACATTAAATACATTTAATGAGCTGCACATTAAAGACATTTAATGAGCGCTACATTAAAGACATGTAATGAGCCCTACATTAAATACATTTAATGAGCCCTACATTAAAGACATGCAATGAGCCCTACATTAAAGACATGCAATGAGCCCTACATTAAAGACATGTAATGAGCCCAACAGTAAAGACATGTAATGAGCCCTACATTAAAGACATTTAATGATCCCTACATTAAAGACATGTAATGAGCCCTACATTAAAGACATTTAATGAGCCCTACATTAAAGACATGTAATGAGCCCTACATGAAAGACATTTAATGAGCCCTACATTAAATACATTTAATGAGCCCTACATTAAAGACATGTAATGAGCCCTACATTAAAGACATGTAATGAGCCCTACATCAAAGACATGTTATGAGCCCTACATTAAAGACATGTAATGAGCCCTACATTAAAGACATTTAATGAGCCCTAGATTAAAGACATACAATGAGCCCTACATTAAAGACATGTAATGAGCCTAACAGTAAAGACATGTAATAAGCCCTACATTAAAGACATTTAATGAGCCCTACATTAAAGCCATTTAATGAGTCCTAGATTAAAGACATGCAATGAGCCTAACAGTAAAGACATGTAATGAGCCCTACATTAAATACATTTAATGAGCCCTACATTAAATACATTTAATGAGCCCTATATTAAATACATTTAATGAGCCCTACATTAAAGACATTAAATGAGCCCTACATTAAATACATTTAATGAGCTGCACATTAAAGACATTTAATGAGCCCTACATTAAAGACATGTAATGAGCCCTACATTAAATACATTTAATGAGCCCTACATTAAATACATTTAATGAGCCCTACATTAAATACATTTAATGAGCCCTACATTAAAGACATTAAATGAGCCCTACATTAAATACATTTAATGAGCTGCACATTAAAGACATTTAATGAGCCCTACATTAAAGACATGTAATGAGCCCTACATTAAAGACATTTTAAGAGCCCTACATTAAAGACATTTAATGAGCCCTACATTAAATACATTTAATGAGCTGCACATTAAAGACATTTAATGAGCCCTACATTAAAGACATGTAATGAGCCCTACATGAAAGACATTTAATGAGCCCTACATTAAAGACATGTAATGAGCTGCACATTAAAGACATTTAATGAGCTGCACATTAAATACATTTAATGAGCTGCACATTAAATACATTTAATGAGCTGCACATTAAAGACATTTAATGAGCTGCACATTAAAGACATTTAATGAGCCCTACATTAAAGACATGTAATGAGCCCTACATTAAAGACATTTAATTAGCCCTACATTAAATACATTTAATGAGCTGCACATTAAAGACATTTAATGAGCGCTACATTAAAGACATGTAATGAGCCCTACATTAAATACATTTAATGAGCCCTACATTAAAGACATGCAATGAGCCCTACATTAAAGACATGCAATGAGCCCTACATTAAAGACATGTAATGAGCCCAACAGTAAAGACATGTAATGAGCCCTACATTAAAGACATTTAATGATCCCTACATTAAAGACATGTAATGAGCCCTACATTAAAGACATTTAATGAGCCCTACATTAAATACATTTAATGAGCCCTACATTAAAGACATTAAATGAGCCCTACATTAAATACATTTGATGAGCTGCACATTAAAGACATTTAATGAGCCCTACATTAAAGACATTTAATGAGCTGCACATTAAATACATTTAATGAGCCCTACATTAAATACATTTAATGAGCCCTACATTAAAGACATTTAATGAGCTGCACATGAAAGACATTTAATGAGCTGCACATTAAAGACATTTAATGAGCCCTACATTAAATACATTTAATGAGCCCTACATTAAAGACATATAATGAGCCCTAGAGTAAAGACATTTAATGATCCCTACATGAAAGACATTTAATGAGCCCTACATTAAAGACATGTAATGAGCCCTACATTAAAGACATGTAATGAGCTGCACATTAAAGACATTTAATGAGCTGCACATTAAAGACATTTAATGAGCTGCACATTAAATACATTTAATGAGCCCTACATTAAAGACATGTAATGAGCCCTACATTAAAGACATTTAATGAGCCCTAGAGTAAAGACATTTAATGAGCCCTACATTAAATACATTTAATGAGCCCTACATTAAAGACATTTAATGAGCCCTACATTAAAGCCATTTAATGAGCCCTACATTAAAGACATTTATTGAACCCTACAGTAAAGACATTTAATGAGCCCTACATTAAAGACATTTAATGAGCCCTACATTAAATACATTTAATGAGCTGCACATAAAAGACATTTAATGAGCCCTACATTAAAGACATGTAATGAGCCCTACATTAAAGACATGTAATGAGCCCTACATTAAAGACATTTAATGAGCCCTACATTAAAGACATATAATGAGCCCTAGAGTAAAGACATTTAATGATCCCTACATGAAAGACATTTAATGAGCCCTACATTAAAGACATGTAATGAGCCCTACATTAAAGACATGTAATGAGCTGCACATTAAAGACATTTAATGAGCTGCACATTAAAGACATTTAATGAGCTGCACATTAAAGACATTTAATGAGCTGCACATTAAATACATTTAATGAGCCCTACATTAAAGACATGTAATGAGCCCTACATTAAAGACATTTAATGAGCGCTACATTAAAGACATGTAATGAGCCCTACATTAAAGACATAAAATGAGCCCTACATTAAAGACATTTAATGAGCCCTAGAGTAAAGACATTTAATGAGCCCTACATTAAATAGATTTAATGAGCCCTACATTAAAGACATTTAATGAGCCCTACATTAAAGCCATTTAATGAGCCCTACATTAAAGACATTTATTGAACCCTACAGTAAAGACATTTAATGAGCCCTACATTAAAGACATTTAATGAGCCCTACATTAAATACATTTAATGAGCTGCACATTAAAGACATTTAATGAGCCCTACATTAAAGACATGTAATTTGCCCTACATTAAAGACATCTAATGAGCCCTACATTAAAGACATTTAATGAGCCCTAGAGTAAAGACATTTAATGAGCCCTACATTAAAGACATTTAATGAGCCGCACGGTAAATACATTTAATGAGCCCTACATTAAAGACATTTTATGAGCCCTACATTAAAGACATTTAATGAGCCCAACAAAAAAAAAATGATTGTGCCGTTAGCCAATACATAGCCTATAATATATAGGCTTCCGCACATTACACACACCATAAAAGCCCATTGATGTACTGTAACTATTCTCTCTTGGGTAAATACATGTAACAAACTCCAGTAGGCTAATCTTTGAGTGTAGGCTGTATTAGCCTACTGTATTGTATTATACTGTATTATATGGACTGGAATTATGGACCTTGTTCCAACCATGAAGCTGGGAGAGAACATGTGATGCTGGTGCTGGACATGAGGGTTCCAAGGGTTCTACAGAATATGGAACCAATTTTGGTTCAGTGAAGCAGAACCCCTGGGGTTCTGATCAAATAACTCCCCCAAAAGAATTCTAGATAGAAGCTTTAGGTGTGTCATGTATGAAACACGTAATAAAACCTTTTTTTTTTTTAAAGGCAGTCGCTCCACAAAAGCAAAGATATTTGAGTGTAGGCTGTTTTAAAACTCTGTAGCAGCAATAACCAAAAGATTGTCTTTACAGTATAAACATAAGGTGAGTCCTGAAAGTCAGACGGAGATGTGTAAATTATCATTCAATCCTTTATATTACCGTAGCATAGCAATGCTGCAGCAAATGTAGGCTTAACTGTGACGAGAAAAACAGTTTCCGTGATGAGAAGATACATGAGTTGTGAACTGAGCTGCATACTGATTGTGTAATGTCTGTCCTCAACCCTGAGGGTTAATGAATGAGAGAAGGCCATAGATAAGTCAGATTTAGATATTGTATATAATTAAACACTTTCATTTCACGTCATGCTGTTCAGAAAATTAATTTATTATAAATGTACCTGTTTCTCACAGTTATTTATCTGACGGAAAGGGAGTGGGTTTGTTCGGTAAATCTCGGTAAATCTCGGTAACCCGGTTCCCACTATTCAACCCCAGTCTATATCTGCTAATAATTGCCTTTCAAGACACACATTTGCTTTCAATCTGCAGACTTAATGAAATGAAACCAAAACATGAACCGCTTTCAGAGGAAATCGGGTCAGTGCACAATACAGCCCAAATGTCAACTGACAGCTTGTACATCCTGCTTCACTATACAGCCCAACTGACAGCTTGTACATCCTGGTTCACTATACAGCTCAACTGACACCTTGTACATCCTGGTTCACTATACAGCCCAACTGACAGCTTGTACATCCTGGTTCACTATACAGCTCAACTGACAGCTTCTACATCCTGGTTCACTATACAGCCCAACTGACAGCTTGTACATCCTGGTTCACTATACAGCTCAACTGACACCTTGTACATCCTGGTTCACTATATAGCCCAACTGACAGCTTGTACATCCTGCTTCACTATACAGCCCAACTGACAGTTTCTACATCCTGGTTCACTATATAGCCCAACTGACAGCTTGTACATCCTGGTTCACTATACAGCCCAACTGACAGCTTGTACATCCTGGTTCACTATACAGCTCAACTGACAGCTTCTACATCCTGGTTCACTATATAGCCCAACTGACAGCTTGTACATCCTGGTTCACTATACAGCTCAACTGACAGCTTGTACATCATGTCCGTGATTCATTCTGTACTGAGAGGGGGTTTATAATATAACTGCCAATTAAGTCTCTGGCTGCATACCAAATGGATCAATTTAAAAGGGCACTACTTTTGACCTGGGCCAATAGGTAATAAGATGCCGTGTAGGATGCAGTCAATGAGTTGATTGACAAGAGTTATATTACAAAAAGGATTGTACGCCTTATCAACCGACCTCTTCATATATTTCCTTCCTCAGAATGAACCCCCTGGTGTGATTTAGGTGAGGACTAACTGTCACGATCGTCTTGCGAAGAGAGTGAGGACCAAAATGCAGCGTGTTCAAAATACATCTTCTTTTATTTCAGAAGAGAGAAAAAACAAGAAACGAACAACTATACAAAAACTAACAAAATAACAAACTGACGACCGTGAAGCTATACATATAAATAGTGCTGACACAAACACTACACATAGACAATTACCCACAAATGCATGATGCCCATGGCTGCCTTAAATATGGCTCCCAATCAGAGACAAATGAAAGACATCTGTCTCTGATTGAGAACCACTCAGGCAACCATAGACATACCTAGACACATTCACTCAACCATAGACATACCTAGAAACATTCACTCAACACAAACTCATACACTACACCCAACACCCCCTTTACCATATAACCACCCAAAATGACAAAACACAAACATTCCCCATGTCACACCCTGACCTAACTAAAATAATAAAGAAAACAAAGAATACTAAGGCCAGGGCGTGACATAACCCCCCCCTTAAGGTGCGAACTCCGGGCGCACCAGCATAAAGTCTAGGGGAGGGTCTGGGTGGGCGTCTGTCCACGGTGGCGGCTCTGGCACTGGTCGTGGTCCCCACCCCACCATAGTCACTACCCGCTTTCGTAGCCTCCTCCAAATGGCCACCCTCCACATTAACCCCACTGGATTAAGGGGCAGCACCGGACTAAGGGGCAGCACCGGACTAAGGGGCAGCACCGGACTAAGGGGCAGCACCGGACTAAGGGGCAGCACCGGACTAAGGGGCAGCTCCGGACTAAGGGGCAGCTCCGGACTAAGGGGCAGCTCCGGACTAAGGGGCAGCTCCGGACTAAGGGGCAGCACCGGACTAAGGGGCAGCACCGGACTAAGGAGCAGCACCAGGATAAGGGGCAGCACCAGGATAAGGGGCAGCACCAGGATAAGGGGCAGCTCCGGACTGAGGGACGGCAGCTCCGGACTGAGGGACGGATCCTGGCTGGATGACGGCTCTGGCGGATCCTGGCTGGACGGCTCTGGCGGATCCTGGCTGGACGGCTCATGGCTGGCTGACGGATCTGGCTGCTCATGGCTGGCTGACGGATCTGGCTGCTCATGGCTGGCTGACGGATCTGGCTGCTCATGGCTGGCTGACGGATCTGGCTGCTCATGGCTGGCTGACAGATCTGGCTGCTCATGGCTGGCTGACGGATCTGGCTGCTCATGGCTGGCTGACGGATCTGGCTGCTCATGGCTGGCTGGCGGCTCTGGACGCTCATGTCTGGTTGGCGGCTCTGGCAGATCCTGTCTGGTTGGAGGCTCTGGCAGATCCTGTCTGGTTGGCGGCTCTGGCAGATCCTGTCTTGTTGGCGGCTCTGGCAGATCCTGTCTGGTTGGCGGCTCTGGCAGATCCTGTCTGGTTGGCGGCTCTGGCAGATCCTGACTGACGAATGGCTCTAGCGGCTCCTGACTGACTAACGGCTCTGACGGCTCGGGACAGACGGGCGGCTCAGATGGCTCGGGACAGACGGATGGCTCAGATGGCGCTGGGGAGACGGATGGCTCAGATGGCGCTGGGGAGACGGATGGCTCAGATGGCGCTGGGGAGACGGATGGCTCAGATGGCGCTGGGGAGACGGATGGCTCAGATGGCGCTGGGGAGACGGATGGCTCAGATGGCACTGGGCAGACGGATGGCTCTGGCCGGATGAGGCGCACTGTAGGCCTGGTGCGTGGTGCCGGAACTGGAGGCACCGGGCTAAGGACACGCACCTTCAGGCTAGTGCGGGGAGAAGGAACAGGGCATACTGGACCCTGGGGACGCACATTAGGCCTAGTGCGTGGTGCCGGAACTGGTGGTACCGGGCTGGGGACACGCATCTCAGGGCTAGTGCGGGGAGCAGCAACAGGATGCACAGGACTCTGGAGACGCACAGGAGGCTTGGTGCGTGGTGCCGGAATTGGTGGTACCGGGCTGGAGACACGCACCATAGGACGAGTGCGTGGAGGAGGAACAGGGCTCTGGAGACACACTGGAAGCCTGGTGCGTGGTGTAGGCACTGGTGGAACTGGACAGGGGCGGGGAGGTGGCGCCGGAAATACCGGACCGTGCAGGCGTACTGGTTCCCTTGAGCACCGAGCCTGCCCAACCTTACCTGGTTGAATGCTCCCCGTCGCCCGACCAGTGCGGGGAGGTGGAATAACCCGCACCGGGCTATGTAGGCGAACCGGGGACACCATGCGTAAGGCTGGTGCCATGTATGCCGGCCCGAGGAGACGCACTGGAGACCAGACGCGTTGAGCCGGCTTCATGGCACCTGGCTCAATGCCCAATCTAGCCCTACCAGTGCGGGGAGGTGGAATAACCCGCACCGGGCTATGAACACGTACAGGAGACACCGTGCGCTCTACTGCGTAACACGGTGTCTGCCCGTACTCCCGCTCTCCACGGTTAGCCTGGGAAGTGGGCGCAGGTCTCCTACCTGCCCTCGGCCCACTACCTCTAAGCCCCCCCCCAAGACATTTTTGGGGTTGACTCACAGGCTTCCTACCGCGTCGTCGTGCTGCCTCCATTCGCCGGTATCCCTCCTCGCACTGCGCCAGAGAATCCCAGGCGGGCTCCGGCACTCGCCCTGGGTCGATCGCCCACCTGTCGATCTCCTCCCACGTAGTGTAGTCCAGATTACGCTCCCATTGCCATTCCTCCTTGCGCTGCTCCTGTTGCCGCTTATCACGCTGCTTGATCCCGCATTGGTGGGTAATTCTGTCACGATCGTCTTGCGAAGAGAGTGAGGACCAAAATGCAGCGTGTTCAAAATACATCTTCTTTTATTTCAGAAGAGAGAAAAAACAAGAAACGAACAACTATACAAAAACTAACAAAATAACAAACTGACGACCGTGAAGCTATACATATAAATAGTGCTGACACAAACACTACACATAGACAATTACCCACAAATGCATGATGCCCATGGCTGCCTTAAATATGGCTCCCAATCAGAGACAAATGAAAGACATCTGTCTCTGATTGAGAACCACTCAGGCAACCATAGACATACCTAGACACATTCACTCAACCATAGACATACCTAGAAACATTCACTCAACACAAACTCATACACTACACCCAACACCCCCTTTACCATATAACCACCCAAAATGACAAAACACAAACATTCCCCATGTCACACCCTGACCTAACTAAAATAATAAAGAAAACAAAGAATACTAAGGCCAGGGCGTGACACTAACAGACAGGTCATGTACAACAGAGAAGAGAGAAGAGAGCAGGGTGACACTCACCATATCATTAGAGAAGCTTCTCCTTTGCCATATCTAGCTTGCTCTCTTTTTGGCGAACTGAACATAATAACACTTTGAGTTTTGAGCTTGAAATACAGAGGCACGTCAGTATCATCAGTAGTATCATGTTTGGAGATACACAGCAACATTGAAAGGAGGTAACCACAGCCTGCTGAATACCGGAAAATCACCCGTCAGTACAGACCGTACAACAATAGAGGCTGCATCCCCCCCAAAAAAAATTCCATAGATACACTACTCTCTTAGAAGCATCGCCGTTTTCGAGGATGGGCAGGGGGTGGAGCTTATGGGTCAACTACCCTCGGTGCAGCATCACAGTGCCCTGAGGGGCCCTGTATGGTCAACTTCCCTCTGTACAGAATCACAGTGCTCTGAGGGGCCCTGTATGGTCAACTTCCCTCTGTACAGAATCACAGTGCTCTGAGGGGCCCTGTATGGTCAACTACCCTCTGTACAGAATCACAGTGCTCTGAGGGGCCCTGTATGGTCAACTACCCTCTGTACAGAATCACAGTGCTCTGAGGGGCCCTGTATGGTCAACTACCCTCTGTATAGCAGAGATTTGACGGTCAGGGTATTGAGAGATGACACATAGCAGATGTCTTCTTTAGGTCAGAGGACTGACGGTCAGGGTATTGAGAGATGACACATAGCAGATGTTTTCTTTAGGTCAGAGGACTGACGGTCAGGGTATTGAGAGATGACACATAGCAGATGTTTTCTTTAGGTCAGAGGATTGACAGTCAGGGTATTGAGAGATGACACATAGCAGATGTTTTCTTTAGGTCAGAGGACTGACGGTCAGGGTATTGAGAGATGACACATAGCAGATGTCTTCTTTAGGTCAGAGGACTGACGGTCAGGGTATTGAGAGATGACACATAGCAGATGTCTTCTTTAGGTCAGAGGACTGACGGTCAGGGTATTGAGAGATGACACATAGCAGATGTCTTCTTTAGGTCAAAGGACTGACGGTCACCAGATGTTTTCTCTCACTCAGTTTGTTATTCAGAGCAGGGGAGAGACGGCAGTCATGCACGCACACACACACGCACGCACGCACGCACACACACACACACACGCACACACACACTCATACAAGACGCAGATCACTGCATTATTCCAATGGGTTTGCGGTGGTCTGTGTCTGAGGACCGCTGCATGTTCATCCCAGGTGAAATCCAACTGTCAAAGATAAATCAAACAGAAGTACAGCTCACTAGAGGGACAGAGCTCTGCATCTTTCCTATTCACGGAGTTTAAAAGACATCCCTGTCTTCTTACCTCTGTCTATCCCTGAACACCACTGGGGCTATGGAACATAACTGGGCCGTTCTCTAGGAAAACAAACAAAATCAAAAGTTGTCTCACTGTGATCTGATGAATGGATGATGTGTGTCTGCTCAATTCAGTGGGCAGGTAGTCTGCAAAGAGTAGACATTTGACTGCAGATTCTAGTGGGGTGAGGCCGGGTGCTGCAGACTGTTCTAATGCCCTCGCCAATTAGTTTATATATATGCTGAAGAGGGTGGGGCTTAAGCTGCATCTCTGTCTCACCCCATGACCATGTGGAAAGAAATGTGTGTTTTTTGCCCATTTTAACCACACACTTGTTGTTTTTGTACATATATTTTATAATGTTGTATGTTTTTCCCCCAACACCACTTCCCATCAATTTGTATAGCAGACCCTCACAACGAAGCATGAGGACAAAGCATCAGACTCTCTTTGTTGTTCTTCTACCATCTCTCTCTCTTTTCACATGATCTCTCTCTCTCGGTCTCTCATTTCTCTCTCTCTCTATCTACTCTCTCTCTCTCTCTCTCTCTCTCTCTCTGTCTCTCATTTCTCTCTCTCTCTATCTACTCTCTCTCTCTCTCTCTACTCTCTCTCTTTTCACATGATCTCTCTCTGTCTCATTTCTCTCTCTCTCTATCTACTCTCTCTCTCTCTCTCTCTCTCTCTCTCTCTCTCTCTCTCTGTCTCTCATTTCTCTCTCTCTCTGTCTCTCATTTCTCTCTCTCTCTATCTACTCTCTCTCTCTCTCTCTCTACTCTCTCTCTCTCTCGCCTCTCTCTCTCTATCTATCTACTCTCTCTCTCTGGCTCTCATTTCTCTCTATCTCCCTCTCTGTCTCTATCCAAACCCAGCATGACATATACACTCATTGTTTCACTCCCTTCATAGCAAGTCCTGCTGTCTGTATTCAAGGTTGAATATCAACAGTGTTCTGCTGTGATGATCTATCTGCCAACCCACTGAAATGCAAAGGCTTCTCTCTAGCCACGTTTAGACCTGCCGCTAACATGCGTAATTTTGTCCTGATCTTGTCCTGATATTATAAACATTTCAGATCAGATCAGAATGTGGATATGATCCACACACAGGACGCCACACACAGTTAGCGCCATGTATAAACAGGCTTCTGTTTGCTCCATCTACAGTATTGTGCTCTAAATGTGTCACAGCCTAAATGTCAGGGAGTCTCCGTCATATCAATCACACTGAGCCTTAGTAACCTGTAGGGAGGCTTTGGCAGAACAGATTCTGGTGTGTGTTTGTGTGTTTGTGTGTCAAATAACATGTACATGTAAATGTATTTGTCACATGCTTCGTGAACAACACGTGTAGACTAATGAAATGCTTGCTGATGGGACATTCCTGACAATGCAGCTAGAAACATTAAAAATGTTTAGAAAGATAATAACACAAGGAATTAAATACACAATGAGTAATGATAACTTGTCTATATACACAGGATACCAGTACCGAGTCGATGTGCAGGTGTACGAGGTTGTCACGCCCTGACCATAGCGAGCTTTTTATTCTCTCTGTTGGTTTAGGTCGGGGTGTGACTAGAGTGGGTCAACTAGGTAATTATATTTCTATGTTGGCCTGGTATGGTTCCCAATCAGAGGCAGCTGTTTATCGTTGTCTCTGATTGGGGATGATATTTAGACAGCCATTTCCCCTTTGTGCTTTGTGGGATCTTGACTATGTATAAGTCGCCTGTGAGCACTATAGCAGCTACACATTTCGTTTTGCATTTATTGTTTTCTTTGAGTTTCACTTCAAAATAAAGAGCATGGAACCATACCACGCTGCACCTTTGGTCCAGTTATTATGACGAGCGTGACAGAGGTAATTGAGGTAGATATGTACGTAGGGGTAAAGTGACTAGGCAACAGGATAGACAGTAGCAGTAGTGTATGAGGAGAGTCAAAATAGTTAGTCAAAGGGGGTATCAACCCATATAGCCCGGCTAGTTATTTGGTTATAATGTATAGAGGCCGTTATATTGGCTCCTGTTTGATTTGGTTTTTTGAACTGATCTTAAACTTCTTTTTTTTTGTTCATAATGTTTCCACCATCGCTTTTGGAAAAGAGCTTCAGAACATCAGATCTCAATTTGAATTCAGATTTTCTACTTCAATGAGTCGGCGTCATATTGGACATATACCGCTCACCCCCTGGAGCACGCCCTAATCCCTGACACTTGGAAGAGAAAGAGACGGCTATATAGAAACAGACATGTGGGTACTCTGATGAAACTACGGCAAATAAGTAAATAATCCGCCTTTACCCTCAGTTCTATTGGCAAATGTACAATCACTGGAGAATAAACTGGACCAGCTCTGTTTCATGACTATCCTATCAACGGGAACTGAAGAACTGTAAGATCCTATGTTTCTTGAAAACTTGGCTAAGCAAGGACATGGATAATATTGTAGATGGATTTTTCTATGCATCGGCAGGACAGAACGGCAGCTGGTGTGTGATTTCTAATATTAACCTCTACGGGATCGGTGTCCCTAAACCTGAACGGTTGTTGCTAACGTGCGCTAATGTGACTAGAATGAGGTTGTAGTAACAGCAAACTTTCCAGGACATAGACATATCTGACATGGGCAGAAAGCTTCAATTATTGTTAATGCCAAGAGTGTGTAAAACTGTCATCAAGGCAAAGGGTGGCTACTTTGAAGAATCTCAATTAAGAAATATATGTTGATATGTTTAACACTTTTTGGGGGTTACTAAATTATTCCATATGTGTTATTTCATAGTTTTGATGTCTTCACTATTATTCTACAATGTAGAAAATAGTAAAAATAAAGAAAAACCTTGGAATGAGTAAGTGTGTCCAAACTTTTGACTGGTAATGACTCAGTGAGCATAGCCTTGCTATTGAGAAAGGCCACCGTAGGCAGACCTGGCTCACAAGAGAAGACAGGCTATGTGCACACTGCCCACAAAATGAGGTGGAAACTGAACTGCACTTCCTAACCTCCTGCCAAATGTATGAACATATTAGAGACACATTTGATTAAACAGATCCACAAAGAATTAAAAAACAAACCCAATTTTGATGAATACCCGTATCTATTGGTTGAAATATGAGAGTGTGTCACGTTCCTGACCTGTTTTCTGTTGTTTTGTATGTGTTTAGTTGGTCAGGGCGTGAGTTGGGGTGGGCATTCTATGTGTTGTGTTTCTATGTTGGGTTTAATGTGTTGCCTGATATGGTTCTCAATTAGAGGCAGGTGTTTGACGTTTCCTCTGATTGAGAACCATATTAAGGTAGGCTGGTTTCACTGTTTGTTTGTGGGTGGTTGTCTTCCGTGTCTGTATGTATGTTCGTACCACACGGGACTGTAGCGTTTTGTTTGTAGTCTGTACCTGTTTGTGCGTTCTTCGTGTTATATGTAAGTTCTCTAGTTCAGGTCTGTCTACGTTCGTTTTGTTATTTTGTAATCATTCCAAGTGTTTTTTCGTGTTCGTCTTCGTCGTTTAATAAATCATTATGTTTTCAAAACCCGCTGCATTTTGGTCTGATCCCTACTCCTCCTCTTCAGACGAAGAGGAGGAGAGAAACCGTTACAGAGTGCCGTCAAAGCAACAAGATTTGTGACCTGTTGCCACAAAAAAAGGGCAACCAGTGAAGAACAAACACCATTGTAAATACAACCAATATTTATGTTTATTTATTTTCCCTTTTGTACTTTAACTATTTGCACATAATATGACATTTGAAATGTCTTTATTCTATTGGAACTTCTGTGAGTGTACTGTTTACTGTACATTTGTTATTGTTTAATTATTTCACTTTTGTTTATTATCTACTTCACTTGCTTTGGCAATGTTAACATATGTTTCCCATGCCAATAAAGCCCTTAAATTGACATTTAAATTGAAATGGAATTGATATGTTTGATGTTCTCATGGGAGAGAAGAGGAGAGGGAGGGAGGCAGAGAGAGAGAGACATGTTTGATGTTGTCAGTGGACAGAAGAGGAGAGGGAGTCAGAGAGAGAGACATGTTGATGTTGTCAGTGGACAGAAGAGGAGAGGGAGTCAGAGAGAGAGAGACATGTTGATGTTGTCAGTCAGTGGACAGAAGAGGAGAGGGAGTCAGAGAGAGAGAGACATGTTGATGTTGTCAGTGGACAGAAGAGGAGAGGGAGTCAGAGAGAGAGACATGTTGATGTTGTCAGTGGACAGAAGAGGAGAGGGAGTCAGAGAGAGAGAGACATGTTGATGTTGTCAGTGGACAGAAGAGGAGAGGGAGTCAGAGAGAGAGAGACATGTTGATGTTGTCAGTCAGTGGACAGAAGAGGAGAGGGAGTCAGAGAGAGAGAGACATGTTTGATGTTGTCAGTGGACAGAAGAGGAGAGGGAGTCAGAGAGAGAGACATGTTGTCAGTGGACAGAAGAGGAGAGGGAGTCAGAGAGAGACATGTTGATGTTGTCAGTGGACAGAAGAGGAGAGGGAGTCAGAGAGAGACATGTTGATGTTGTCAGTGAACAGAAGAGGAGAGGGAGTCAGAGAGAGAGACATGTTGATGTTTCCAGTGGACAGAAGAGGAGAGGGAGTCAGAGAGAGAGACATGTTGTCAGTGGACAGAAGAGGAGAGGGAGTCAGAGAGAGAGACATGTTGATGTTGTCAGTGGACAGAAGAGGAGAGGGAGTCAGAGAGAGAGAGACATGTTGATGTTGTCAGTCAGTGGACAGAAGAGGAGAGGGAGTCAGAGAGAGAGAGACATGTTGATGTTGTCAGTGGACAGAAGAGGAGAGGGAGTCAGAGAGACATGTTGATGTTGTCAGTGGACAGAAGAGGAGAGGGAGTCAGAGAGAGAGAGACATGTTGATGTTGTCAGTGGACAGAAGAGGAGAGGGAGTCAGAGAGAGAGAGACATGTTGATGTTGTCAGTGGACAGAAGAGGAGAGGGAGTCAGAGAGAGAGAGACATGTTGATGTTGTCAGTCAGTGGACAGAAGAGGAGAGGGAGTCAGAGAGAGAGAGACATGTTGATGTTGTCAGTGGACAGAAGAGGAGAGGGAGTCAGAGAGAGAGACATGTTGATGTTGTCAGTGGACAGAAGAGGAGAGGGAGTCAGAGAGAGAGAGACATGTTGATGTTGTCAGTGGACAGAAGAGGAGAGGGAGTCAGAGAGAGAGAGACATGTTGATGTTGTCAGTCAGTGGACAGAAGAGGAGAGGGAGTCAGAGAGAGAGAGACATGTTTGATGTTGTCAGTGGACAGAAGAGGAGAGGGAGTCAGAGAGAGAGACATGTTGTCAGTGGACAGAAGAGGAGAGGGAGTCAGAGAGAGACATGTTGATGTTGTCAGTGGACAGAAGAGGAGAGGGAGTCAGAGAGAGACATGTTGATGTTGTCAGTGGACAGAAGAGGAGAGGGAGTCAGAGAGAGAGACATGTTGATGTTTCCAGTGGACAGAAGAGGAGAGGGAGTCAGAGAGAGAGACATGTTGTCAGTGGACAGAAGAGGAGAGGGAGTCAGAGAGAGAGACATGTTGATGTTGTCAGTGGACAGAAGAGGAGAGGGAGTCAGAGAGAGAGAGACATGTTGATGTTGTCAGTGGACAGAAGAGGAGAGGGAGTCAGAGAGAGAGAGACATGTTGATGTTGTCAGTGGACAGAAGAGGAGAGGGAGTCAGAGAGAGAGAGACATGTTGATGTTGTCAGTGGACAGAAGAGGAGAGGGAGTCAGAGAGAGAGAGACATGTTGATGTTGTCAGTGGACAGAAGAGGAGAGGGAGTCAGAGAGAGAGAGACATGTTGATGTTGTCAGTGGATGTTACGTTCCCCAGTTTCTGTGTTGTATTTGAGTGTGTGTGTTTTAGGAGATGGCTTCCTGGAAGCCTCCCCAACCAGCTGATTGGTCGACCCCATGCTAATTGATGATTGGAGCTGACTCCGCCCCCTCGTCAAGAAGCAGCTGACTCTAATCACCATTGCCACCAGAAGATATAAAAGCCAGTGTTCTGTTCAGAAGAAAAGAGAAATGATTAGAGAGAGATTAGAGAGAGATTTTTTCTGGAGAATTTGATAGTGATAAAGTGTTGGTTATTTCTCAAAGATATTTGGTATGTACTATGTAAGTTGTTGCTGAGGGAGCTGATTGGTTATGTCTGTTATATGTTATAGGACGCATTGTTTTGATTATTGAAATTGTTTGTTCTGTTTCATTTGTTCCAAGGGGGGAAGGAGAAGGCACTTTGGGAGTGCTTAGGCAAGAGGCCCGAGGGCATACGTATACCCGTAGTATATTCAATGTCTAGGCACACTAGGTAAGACCTGGGCGGACCACCCCCTGTATTTTGGTTAGGGCACCAGGTGGTGCTAAGTTAGGTAAGTTAAGTGGGTAGGCAGGTTAGATAGGAGAGGGGGAGCTTTGATATTTACTTTCTTTCCTTCGGTTCCGTCCAGCCCCTTTTCCCCATATTACCGTGTAGGAAATAAATCCTAGTAACGGTAAATTCTGCCTTTGTCGTCCTTTCTCGCACCTACGGTCCATACCTCTTTCGCTTCACGGAGAGTTGAGTTGCAGCAGGGAGTTGCGTTCCCTCTTTTTAGAGGCGTGCGTAACAGTGGACAGAAGAGAAGAGGAGAGGGAGTCAGAGAGAGAAACATGTTGATGTTGTCAGTGGACAGAAGAGGAGAGGGAGTCAGAGAGAGAGAGACATGTTGATGTTGTCAGTCAGTGGACAGAAGAGGAGAGGGAGTCAGAGAGAGAGAGACATGTTGATGTTGTCAGTGGACAGAAGAGGAGAGGGAGTCAGAGAGAGAGAGACATGTTGATGTTGTCAGTCAGTGGACAGAAGAGGAGAGGGAGTCAGAGAGAGAGAGACATGTTGATGTTGTCAGTGGACAGAAGAGGAGAGGGAGTCAGAGAGAGAGAGACATGTTGATGTTGTCAGTGGACAGAAGAGGAGAGGGAGTCAGAGAGAGAGAGACATGTTGATGTTGTCAGTCAGTGGACAGAAGAGGAGAGGGAGTCAGAGAGAGAGAGACATGTTTGATGTTGTCAGTGGACAGAAGAGGAGAGGGAGTCAGAGAGAGAGACATGTTGTCAGTGGACAGAAGAGGAGAGGGAGTCAGAGAGAGACATGTTGATGTTGTCAGTGGACAGAAGAGGAGAGGGAGTCAGAGAGAGACATGTTGATGTTGTCAGTGGACAGAAGAGGAGAGGGAGTCAGAGAGAGACATGTTGATGTTGTCAGTGGACAGAAGAGGAGAGGGAGTCAGAGAGAGAGACATGTTGATGTTGTCAGTGGACAGAAGAGGAGAGGGAGTCAGAGAGAGAGACATGCTGATGTTGTCAGTGGACAGAAGGGGAGAGGGAGTCAGAGAGAGAGAGACATGTTGATGTTGTCAGTGGACAGAAGAGGAGAGGGAGTCAGAGAGAGAGACATGCTGATGTTGTCAGTGGACAGAAGAGGAGAGGGAGTCAGAGAGAGAGAGACATGTTGATGTTGTCAGTGGACAGAAGAGGAGAGGGAGTCAGAGAGAGAGAGACATGTTGATGTTGTCAGTCAGTGGACAGAAGAGGAGAGGGAGTCAGAGAGAGAGAGAGACATGTTGATGTTGTCAGGGGACAGAAGAGGAGAGGGAGTCAGAGAGAGAGACATGTTGATGTTGTCAGTGGACAGAAGAGGAGAGGGAGTCAGAGAGAGAGAGACATGTTGGTGTTGTCAGTGGACAGAAGAGGAGAGGGAGTCAGAGAGAGAGAGACATGTTGATGTTGTCAGTGGACAGAAGAGGAGAGGGAGTCAGAGAGAGAGAGACATGTTGATGTTGTCAGGGGACAGAAGAGGAGAGGGAGTCAGAGAGAGAGAGACATGTTGATGTTGTCAGGGGACAGAAGAGGAGAGGGAGTCAGAGAGAGAGACATGTTGATGTTGTCAGTCAGTGGACAGAAGAGGAGAGGGAGTCAGAGAGAGAGAGACATGTTTGATGTTGTCAGTGGACAGAAGAGGAGAGGGAGTCAGAGAGAGAGACATGTTGATGTTGTCAGTGGACAGAAGAGGGGAGGGAGTCAGAGAGAGAGACATGTTGATGTTTCCAGTGGACAGAAGAGGAGAGGGAGTCAGAGAGAGAGACATGTTGTCAGTGGACAGAAGAGGAGAGGGAGTCAGAGAGAGAGACATGTTGATGTTGTCAGTGGACAGAAGAGGAGAGGGAGTCAGAGAGAGAGAGACATGTTGATGTTGTCAGGGGACAGAAGAGGAGAGGGAGTCAGAGAGAGAGAGACATGTTGATGTTGTCAGGGGACAGAAGAGGAGAGGGAGTCAGAGAGAGAGACATGTTGATGTTGTCAGTCAGTGGACAGAAGAGGAGAGGGAGTCAGAGAGAGAGAGACATGTTTGATGTTGTCAGTGGACAGAAGAGGAGAGGGAGTCAGAGAGAGAGACATGTTGATGTTGTCAGTGGACAGAAGAGGGGAGGGAGTCAGAGAGAGAGACATGTAGATGTTTCCAGTGGACAGAAGAGGAGAGGGAGTCAGAGAGAGAGACATGTTGTCAGTGGACAGAAGAGGAGAGGGAGTCAGAGAGAGAGACATGTTTGATGTTGTCAGTGGACAGAAGAGGAGAGGGAGTCAGAGAGAGAGAGACATGTTGATGTTGTCAGTGGACAGAAGAGGAGAGGGAGTCAGAGAGAGAGACATGTTGTTGTTGTCAGGGGACAGAAGAGGAGAGGGAGTCAGAGAGAGAGACATGTTGATGTTGTCAGTGGACAGAAGAGGAGAGGGAGTCAGAGAGAGAGACATGTTGATGTTGTCAGTGGACAGAAGAGGAGAGGGAGTCAGAGAGAGAGAGACATGTTGATGTTGTCAGTCAGTGGACAGAAGAGGAGAGGGAGTCAGAGAGAGAGAGACATGTTGATGTTGTCAGTCAGTGGACAGAAGAGGAGAGGGAGTCAGAGAGAGAGACATGTTGATGTTGTCAGTGGACAGAAGAGGAGAGGGAGTCAGAGAGAGACATGTTTGGTGTTGTCAGTGGACAGAAGAGGAGAGGGAGTCAGAGAGAGAGAGACATGTTGATGTTGTCAGTGGACAGAAGAGGAGAGGGAGTCAGAGAGAGAGAGAGACATGTTGATGTTGTCAGGGGACAGAAGAGGAGAGGGAGTCAGAGAGAGAGACATGTTGATGTTGTCAGTGGACAGAAGAGGAGAGGGAGTCAGAGAGAGAGAGACATGTTGGTGTTGTCAGTGGACAGAAGAGGAGAGGGAGTCAGAGAGAGAGAGACATGTTTGATGTTGTCAGTCGACAGAAGAGGAGAGGGAGTCAGAGAGAGAGACATGTTTGATGTTGTCAGTGGACAGAAGAGGAGAGGGAGTCAGAGAGAGACATGTTTGGTGTTGTCAGTGGACAGAAGAGGAGAGGGAGTCAGAGAGAGAGACATGTTGATGTTGTCAGTGGACAGAAGAGGAGAGGGAGTCAGAGAGAGAGAGACATGTTGATGTCAGTCAGTGGACAGAAGAGGAGAGGGAGTCAGAGAGAGAGAGACATGTTGATGTTGTCAGTGGACAGAAGAGGAGAGGGAGTCAGAGAGAGAGACATGTTGATGTTGTCAGTGGACAGAAGAGGAGAGGGAGTCAGAGAGAGAGAGACATGTTGATGTTGTCAGTGGACAGAAGAGGAGAGGGAGTCAGAGAGAGAGAGACATGTTGATGTTGTCAGTGGACAGAAGAGGAGAGGGAGTCAGACAGAGAGACATGTTGATGTTGTCAGTGGACAGAAGAGGAGAGGGAGTCAGAGAGAGAGACATGTTGATGTTGTCAGTCTCGGGACAGAAGAGGAGAGGGAGTCAGAGAGAGAGAGAGAGACATGTTGATGTTGTCAGTGGACAGAAGAGGAGAGGGAGTCAGAGAGAGAGAGACATGTTGATGTTGTCAGTGGACAGAAGAGGAGAGGGAGTCAGAGAGAGAGAGACATGTTGATGTTGTCAATGGACAGAAGAGGAGAGGGAGTCAGACAGAGAGACATGTTGATGTTGTCAGTGGACAGAAGAGGAGAGGTAGTCAGAGAGAGAGACATGTTGATGTTGTCAGTGGACAGAGGAGGAGAGGGAGTCAGAGAGAGAGACATGTTGATGTTGTCAGTGGACAGAAGAGGAGAGGGAGTCAGAGAGAGAGAGAGACATGTTGATGTTGTCAGTCAGTGGACAGAAGAGGAGAGGGAGTCAGAGAGAGAGACATGTTGATGTTGTCAGTGGACAGAAGAGGAGAGGGAGTCAGAGAGAGAGACATGTTGATGTTGTCAGTGGACAGAAGAGGAGAGGGAGTCAGAGAGAGAGAGACATGTTGGTGTTGTCAGTGGACAGAAGAGGAGAGGGAGTCAGAGAGAGAGAGACATGTTTGATGTTGTCAGTGGACAGAAGAGGAGAGGGAGTCAGAGAGAGAGACATGTTGGTGTTGTCAGTGGACAGAAGAGGAGAGGGAGTCAGAGAGAGAGAGACATGTTGATGTTGTCAGTCAGTGGACAGAAGAGGAGAGGGAGTCAGAGAGAGAGACATCTTGATGTTGTCAGTGGACAGAAGAGGGGAGGGAGTCAGAGAGAGAGACATGTTGATGTTGTCAGTGGACAGAAGAGGAGAGGGAGTCAGAGAGAGAGAGACATGTTGATGTTGTCAGTGGACAGAAGAGGAGAGGGAGTCAGAGAGAGAGACATGTTGATGTTGTCAGTGGACAGAAGAGGAGAGGGAGTCAGAGAGAGAGACATGTTGATGTTGTCAGTCAGTGGACAGAAGAGGAGAGGGAGTCAGAGAGAGAGACATGTTGATGTTGTCAGTGGACAGAAGAGGGGAGGGAGTCAGAGAGAGAGAGACATGTTGATGTTGTCAGTGGACAGAAGAGGGGAGGGAGTCAGAGAGAGAGAGACATGTTGATGTTGTCAGTGGACAGAAGAGGAGAGGGAGTCAGAGAGAGAGAGACATGTTGATGTTGTCAGTGGACAGAAGAGGAGAGGGAGTCAGAGAGAGAGAGACATGTTGATGTTGTCAGTGGACAGAAGAGGATAGGGAGGGAGAGGCAGAGAAAGAGAGGTAGAGAAAGATAGATGTTTCTTTCATGGATTTTCAGAAGGCCTTGTCTGAACGAAATACAGAAATGCACTCAGCGTCTTACCTCGAGATCAGTGGTACCATTGTCTTTCTGATCGTCACATCACTTTCCAGCCAAGGTGCATGAAGACAAGAGACACATAAAGAAAGGAACTCTTGTCACACAATGAATAGAAGCAGACTTTAAAAATGTGTCTTTATTATTGTATGACACCAGTGTGTTAGAGCTTTGTGTAAAGGCTTCGTCAGGGTGACTTGTGAGACCCAGATAGAGAGAGTAGTGATGTGAGACCCTGATAGAGTAGTGATGTGAGACCCTGGTAGAGTGAGTAGTGATGTGAGACCCTGATAGAGAGAGTAGTGATGTGAGAGACAGATAGAGAGAGTAGTTATGTGAGAGACAGATTGAGAGAGTAGTGATGTGAGAGACAGATTGAGAGAGTAGTGTTGATAGAGACAGATTGAGAGAGTAGTGATGTGAGAGACAGATTGAGGGAGTAGTGATGTGAGAGACAGATTGAGAGAGTAGTGTTGTGAGACCCAGATTGAGAGAGTAGTGATGTGAGAGAGACAGATAGAGAGAGTAGTGATGATAGAGACAGACTGAGAGAGTAGTGATGTGAGAGACAGATTGAGAGAGTAGTGATGTGAGAGACAGATTGAGAGAGTAGTGATGATAGAGACAGATTGAGAGAGTAGTGATGTGAGAGACAGATTGAGAGAGTAGTGATGTGAGAGACAGATTGAGAGAGTAGTGATGTGAGAGACAGATTGAGAGAGTAGTGATGTGAGAGACAGATTGAGAGAGTAGTGATGATAGAGACAGATTGAGAGAGTAGTGATGTGAGAGAGACAGATAGAGTAGTGATGATATAGACAGATTGAGAGAGTAGTGATGTGAGACAGATTGAGAGAGTAGTGATGATAGAGACAGATTGAGAGAGTAGTGATGATAGAGACAGATTGAGAGAGTAGTGATGTGAGAGACAGATAGAGAGAGTAGTGATGTGAGAGACAGATTGAGAGAGTAGTGATGAGAGAGACAGATTGAGAGAGTAGTGATGATAGAGACAGATTGAGAGAGTAGTGATGTGAGAGAGACAGATAGAGAGAGTAGTGATGATATAGACAGATTGAGAGAGTAGTGATGTGAGAGACAGATAGAGAGAGTAGTGATGATAGAGACAGATTGAGAGAGTAGTGATGTGAGAGACAGATTGAGAGAGTAGTGATGATAGAGACAGATTGAGAGAGTAGTGATGATAGAGACAGATTGAGAGAGTAGTGATGTGAGAGACAGATAGAGAGAGTAGTGTTGTGAGAGACAGGTAGAGAGAGTAGTGATGATAGACAGATTGAGAGAGTAGTGATGATAGAGACAGATTGAGAGAGTAGTGATGATAGAGACAGATTGAGAGAGTAGTGATGTGAGAGACAGATTGAGAGAGTAGTGATGTGAGAGACAGATTGAGAGAGTAGTGATGTGAGAGACAGATTGAGAGAGTAGTGATGTGAGAGAGACAGATAGAGAGAGTAGTGATGATATAGACAGATTGAGAGAGTAGTGATGTGAGAGACAGATAGATAGAGTAGTGATGTGAGAGAGACAGATTGAGAGAGTAGTGATGTGAGAGAC
>NC_052331.1:36954067-37019067 GCF_016432855.1 Salvelinus namaycush
TTGTTGAGAATAGCAGTGTCCCCAGAACGGAGCCTTGAGGGACCCCTTAAGTGGCCAGGGTTATACATTTATGTACGCAGAAAGGATGAGCATGCACAGGTTGTTGCTCCAAAAGGCGAAAGTTGACTTCAAGTCTTGGCTTATTTAGGCCGTGCAGAGGATTTTTCCTTTCAAGCCTCTAGCTACTTGACAGTAAGAAATACAGCCCATAAATCAGCCTGAAACTACAACTTGCACGATTTTCGAAATTCTCCAATTTTCATGCAAATGATCAATACCTCACAATACGTTCTAGGGATGACTTTCATACCAGGGATTTCTGGGAAATGATGTAATATTAATATCTCCTCTAATTGCAAAGTATGATTACGACCGTGGCCTTAAGAGAGAGGTTCATGAATACGTCAAAGCCGTATCCATAAATTGTTTCCATTCACACTAAGTTAATGTATTCCTCTTCGTCCCTAGGATACATTTTGAATATACAGCGCCTTCGGGAAGTATTCATACCCCTTTGACTTTTTTGCCACATTTTTGTTACGTTATAGCGAGAGTTCGTTACGCCTTATTCTGAAACGGATTAAACAACAACAACAAAACATCTCGGTAATCTACATTTAACGGTAAAGCTTCCGTCCCTCTCCTCGCCCCTACCTGGGCTCGAACCAGGGACCCTCTGCACACATTGACAACAGCCACCCTCGAAGCATCGTTAGTCATCGCTCGACATAAAAGCCGCAGCCCTTGCAGAGCAAGGGGAAGAACTACTTCATGGTCTCAGAGCGAGTGACGTCACCGATTGAAACGCTATTAGCGTGCACCACTGCTAACTAGCTAGCCATTTCACATCGGTTACATACACACAATACCCCATAATAACAAAGCGAAAAAAATAAAAAACTAAAATACCTAATTTAGGTAAGTATTCAGACCATTTGCTATGAGACTCAACATTGAGCTCAGGTGCATCCTGTTTGATCATCCTTAAGATGTTTCTACAACTTTATTGGAGTCCTCCTGTGGTAAATTCAATTGATTGGACATGATTTGGAAAGGCACACACATGTCTATATAAGGTCCCACAGATGACAGTGCATGTCAGAGCAAAAAACCAAGTCATGAGGTCAAAGGAATTGTCCATAAAGCTCCGAGACAGGATTCTGTCGAGGCACAGATCTGGGGAAGGGTACCAAAACATTTCTGCAGCATTGAAGGTCCCCAAGAACACAGTGGCCTCCATCATTCTTAAATGGAAGAAATTTGGAACCACCAAGACTCTTCCTAGAGCTGGCCGTCCGGCCAAATTGAGCAATCGGGGGAGAAGGGCCTTGGTGAAGGAGGTGACCAAGAACCCAATGGTCACTCTGACAGAGCTCCAGAGTCCCTCTGTGGAGATGAGAGAACCTTCCAGAAGGACAACCATCTCTGCAGCACTCCACCAATCAGGCCTTTATGGTAGAGTGGCCAGACGGAAGCCACTCCTCAGTAAAAGGCACATGACAGCCCGCTTCGAGTTTGTCAAAAGGCACCTAAAGACTCTCAGACCATGAGAAACAAGATTGTCTGGTCTGATGAAACCAAGATTGAACTCTTTGGCCTGAATGCCAAGCGTCACGTCTGGAAGAAACTTTGGTGGAGGCAGCATCATGCTGTGGGGATGTTTTTCAGTGTAAGGGACTGGGAGACTAGTCAGGAACGAGGCAAAGATGAACGAAACAAAGTACAGAGAGATCCTTGATGATAACCTGCTCCGGAGAGCTCAGGACCTCAGACTGGGGTGAAGGTTCACCTTCCAACAGGACAACGACCTTAGGCACACAGCCAAGACATCGCAGGAGTGGCTTCGGGACAAGTCTCTGAATGTCCTTGAGTGGCCCAGCCAGAGCCCGGACTTGAATCCGATTGAACAATACTTGAGAGACCTGAGAATAGCTGTGCAATGACGCTCCAAAACAACCTGAGAGAGCTTGAGAGGATCTGCAGAAAATAATGGGAGAAACTCCCCAAATACAGGTGTGCCAAGCTTGTAGCTGTCACGTCCTGACCATAGTTCTTATGTGTTTTGCTTGTTTAGTGTTGGTCAGGACGTGAGCTGGGTGGGAATTATATGTTGTGTGTCTAGTTTGTCTGTTTCTGTGTCCAGCCTAATATGGTTCTCAATCAGAGACAGTTTTGTCATTTTGTATAGTGTCTTGTTTTGTGTGAATTAAATCATGGAAAATTACCACGCTGCACATTGGTCCTCAGATCCTTCTCGCCTCTCCTCGTCTGAGGAGGAGGACGACTTAGACTGCCGTTACAGTAGCGTCATACCCAAGAAGACTCAAGGCTGTAATTGCTGTCAAAGTTGCATTCAACAAAGTACTGAGGAAAGGGTCTGAATAATATATAATGTAAATGTGATATTTCATCTAACATTTTTATAAACCTGTTTTGCTTTGACATTATGGAGTACTGTGTATAGATTGATGAGGGGGAAAAAAACGATTTAATACATTTTTTTGTGTTAGATTGTACCCTGACAAAATGTGGAAAAAGTCAAGGGGTCTGAATACTTTTCAAAGGATACTGAAGATTAAACAGATATTAATGTTAAATATAGAATACAGATTAAACAGATATTAATGTTACATTTAGAATATATATGAAACAGATATTAGTGTTAAATATAGAATACAGATTAAAGAGATATTAATGTTACATTTAGAATATATATTAAACAGATATTAGTGTTAAATATAGAATACAGATTAAAGAGATATTAATGTTTCATGAAAAGAAAAAGCTTGAAGGTTCAGAATCAGAATCAGTATCGTTGCACAAAACAACAGCCAATTTAAGAGGAATATTTTTCACGCAGGGCTCTAGGTGTGGATGTTGAAAATAACAGCAACCGCACGCAGGCACAAAAATACACACATATATACACATCCCCACAACCACACACACACACACACACACACACACACACAAATACACAGAGTCCCTGCTGCCACCAGGGTCATAGATGATTAAAGTGATGGCAGGTGGACTGGTCTTTGAAGCAGTCAATAAATCATCAGAGACCAGAATCAAACAAAAGCCTCTTCATTTCTCCCAGACAGATCTCTGAGCCACAGAAAGTGAGGGGGGGGGGGGGGGGGGTGGAGGAGGCTGAGTGGGAAAATACCATCACCATGGAGAGGGATTTCAGAATGAGGATTCCTGGTGTAGAAGAATGGGGGGGGGGGGGGGGGATTCCTGGTATAGAAGAATGAGGGGGGAGAGGAGAGAGGATTCCTGGTATAAAAGAATGGGGGGGGAGAGGATTCCTGGTATAGAAAAATGGGGGGGTTGGGGAGAGAGGATTCCTGGTTTAGAAGAATGAGGGGGGAGAGGAGAGGAGAGAGGATTCCTGGTTTAGAAGAATAAGGGGAGAGAGGAGAGGAGAGAAGATTCCTGGTATAAAAGAATGAACGGCTCTCAGAAGTGGTTTATTTAAAGGGGTATTTGTTTGTCCATCTCAAAGACCCTACAACCTGTGGAAAGGGGATTACAGCATGTGACATGAAATCCCTTTTTAGGGTGGTTAATGGTGCAAGATCAGTGCATTGTTTTCCTAAGAAAACGGGCAAACTAGATTTGTATTTGATTTTCACATAAGAACACAGGACAGAATTTACAGTACATACAGTACACATAGGAGGAGGTGAGGGCCCTGGCAGACAAAATGTAGGAGCTGATCGTGGACTTCAGGAAAAGCCGAGGGAGCCCCTATTCACATCAACGGGACCGCAGTGGAGAAGGTGGAAAGATTCAAGTTCCTCGGGCGTACACATCACTGACAATCTGAAATGGTCCACCCACACAGACAGCGTGGTGAAGAAGGCACAACAGAGCCTCAGGAGGCTGAAGAAATTCATCTTGGCCCCTAAGTCCCTCAGAAACTTTTACAGATGCACAATTGAGAGCGTCCTGTCGGGCTGTATCACCGCCTGGTACGGAAACTGCACCGCCCGCAAACACAGAGCTCTCCAGAGGGTGGTACGGTCTGCACAACGCATCACCGGGGGCAAACTACCTGCCCTCCAGGACACCTACACCACCCGATGTCATAGGAAGGCCATAAAGATAATCAAGGACAACAACCACCTGAGCCACTGCCTGTTCACTCCGTTACCATCCAGAAGGTGAGGTCAGTACACGTGCATCAAAGCTGGGACCGAGAGACTGAAAAGCAGCTTCTATCTGAAGGCCATCAGACTGTTAAACAGCCATCACTAGCCGGCTCCCACCCGGTTACTCAACCCTGCACCTTAGAGGCTGCTGCCCTATATACATAGACATGGAATCACTGGCCACTTTAATAATGGAACACTATTCACTTTTAATGTTTACATACTGCTTTACTGAATTCATATGTACAGTATATACTTTATTTTACTGTATTGAAGTCAATACCACTCCGACATTGCTCGTCCTAATATTTATATATTTCTTAATTCCATTCTTTTACATTTAGATTTGTGTTTATTATTGTGACTTGTTAGATACTACTGCACTGATGGAGCTAGGAACACAAGCATTTAGTTAGATACTACTGCACTGATGGAGCTAGGAACACAAGCATTTAGTTAGATACTACTGCACTGATGGAGCTAGGAACACAAGCATTTAGTTAGATACTACTGCACTGATGGAGCTAGGAACACAAGCATTTAGTTAGATACTACTGCACTGATGGAGCTAGGAACACAAGCATTTAGTTAGATACTACTGCACTGATGGAGCTAGGAACACAAGCATTTAGTTAGATACTACTGCACTGATGGAGCTAGGAACACAAGCATTTAGTTAGATACTACTGCACTGATGGAGCTAGGAACACAAGCATTTAGTTAGATACTACTGCACTGATGGAGCTAGGAACACAAGCATTTACTTAGATATTACTGCACTGATGGAGCTAGGAACACAAGCATTTAGTTAGATACTACTGCACTGATGGAGCTAGGAACACAAGCATTTAGTTAGATACTACTGCACTGATGGAGCTAGGAACACAAGCATTTAGTTAGATACTACTGCACTGATGGAGCTAGGAACACAAGCATTTAGTTAGATACTACTGCACTGATGGAGCTAGGAACACAAGCATTTAGTTAGGTACTACTGCACTGATGGAGCTAGGAACACAAGCATTTAGTTAGGTACTACTGCACTGATGGAGCTAGGAACACAAGCATTTAGTTAGATACTACTGCACTGATGGAGCTAGGAACACAAGCATTTAGTTAGATACTACTGCACTGATGGAGCTAGGAACACAAGCATTTAGTTAGATACTACTGCACTGATGGAGCTAGGAACACAAGCATTTAGTTAGATACTACTGCACTGATGGAGCTAGGAACACAAGCATTTAGTTAGATACTACTGCACTGTTGGACCTAGGAACACAAGCATTTAGTTAGATATTACTGCACTGTTGGGGCTAGGAACACAAGCATTTAGTTAGATACTACTGCACTGTTGGAGCTAGGAACACAAGCATTTAGTTAGATACTACTGCACTGATGGAGCTAGGAACACAAGCATTTAGTTAGATACTACTGCACTGATGGAGCTAGGAACACAAGCATTTAGTTAGATACTACTGCACTGATGGAGCTAGGAACACAAGCATTTAGTTAGATACTACTGCACTGATGGAGCTAGGAACACAAGCATTTAGTTAGATACTACTGCACTGATGGAGCTAGGAACACAAGCATTTAGTTAGATACTACTGCACTGATGGAGCTAGGAACACAAGCATTTAGTTAGATACTACTGCACTGATGGAGCTAGGAACACAAGCATTTAGTTAGATACTACTGCACTGATGGAGCTAGGAACACAAGCATTTAGTTAGATACTACTGCACTGATGGAGCTAGGAACACAAGCATTTAGTTAGATACTACTGCACTGATGGAGCTAGGAACACAAGCATTTAGTTAGATACTACTGCACTGATGGAGCTAGGAACACAAGCATTTAGTTAGATACTACTGCACTGATGGAGCTAGGAACACAAGCATTTAGTTAGATACTACTGCACTGATGGAGCTAGGAACACAAGCATTTACTTAGGTACTACTGCACTGTTGGAGCTAGGAACACAAGCATTTAGTTAGATACTACTGCACTGATGGAGCTAGGAACACAAGCATTTAGTTAGATACTACTGCACTGATGGAGCTAGGAACACAAGCATTTAGTTAGATACTACTGCACTGATGGAGCTAGGAACACAAGCATTTAGTTAGATACTACTGCACTGATGGAGCTAGGAACACAAGCATTTAGTTAGATACTACTGCACTGATGGAGCTAGGAACACAAGCATTTACTTAGGTACTACTGCACTGTTGGAGCTAGGAACACAAGCATTTAGTTAGATACTACTGCACTGATGGAGCTAGGAACACAAGCATTTAGTTAGGTACTACTGCACTGATGGAGCTAGGAACACAAGCATTTAGTTAGGTACTACTGCACTGATGGAGCTAGGAACACAAGCATTTAGTTAGATACTACTGCACTGATGGAGCTAGGAACACAAGCATTTAGTTAGATACTACTGCACTGTTGGAGCTAGGAACACAAGCATTTAGTTAGATACTACTGCACTGATGGAGCTAGGAACACAAGCATTTAGTTAGATACTACTGCACTGATGGAGCTAGGAACACAAGCATTTAGTTAGATACTACTGCACTGATGGAGCTAGGAACACAAGCATTTAGTTAGATACTACTGCACTGATGGAGCTAGGAACACAAGCATTTAGTTAGATACTACTGCACTGATGGAGCTAGGAACACAAGCATTTAGTTAGATACTACTGCACTGATGGAGCTAGGAACACAAGCATTTAGTTAGATACTACTGCACTGATGGAGCTAGGAACACAAGCATTTAGTTAGATACTACTGCACTGATGGAGCTAGGAACACAAGCATTTAGTTAGATACTACTGCACTGATGGAGCTAGGAACACAAGCATTTAGTTAGATACTACTGCACTGATGGAGCTAGGAACACAAGCATTTAGTTAGATACTACTGCACTGATGGAGCTAGGAACACAAGCATTTAGTTAGATACTACTGCACTGATGGAGCTAGGAACACAAGCATTTAGTTAGATACTACTGCACTGATGGAGCTAGGAACACAAGCATTTAGTTAGATACTACTGCACTGATGGAGCTAGGAACACAAGCATTTAGTTAGATACTACTGCACTGATGGAGCTAGGAACACAAGCATTTAGTTAGATACTACTGCACTGATGGAGCTAGGAACACAAGCATTTAGTTAGATACTACTGCACTGATGGAGCTAGGAACACAAGCATTTAGTTAGATACTACTGCACTGATGGAGCTAGGAACACAAGCATTTAGTTAGGTACTACTGCACTGATGGAGCTAGGAACACAAGCATTTAGTTAGATACTACTGCACTGATGGAGCTAGGAACACAAGCATTTAGTTAGATACTACTGCACTGATGGAGCTAGGAACACAAGCATTTAGTTAGATACTACTGCACTGATGGAGCTAGGAACACAAGCATTTAGTTAGATACTACTGCACTGATGGAGCTAGGAACACAAGCATTTAGTTAGATACTACTGCACTGATGGAGCTAGGAACACAAGCATTTAGTTAGATACTACTGCACTGTTGGAGCTAGGAACACAAGCATTTAGTTAGATACTACTGCACTGATGGAGCTAGGAACACAAGCATTTAGTTAGATACTACTGCACTGATGGAGCTAGGAACACAAGCATTTAGTTAGATACTACTGCACTGATGGAGCTAGGAACACAAGCATTTAGTTAGATACTACTGCACTGATGGAGCTATGAACACAAGCATTTAGTTAGATACTACTGCACTGATGGAGCTAGGAACACAAGCATTTAGTTAGATACTACTGCACTGATGGAGCTAGGAACACAAGCATTTAGTTAGATACTACTGCACTGATGGAGCTAGGAACACAAGCATTTAGTTAGATACTACTGCACTGTTGGAGCTAGGAACACAAGCATTTAGTTAGATACTACTGCACTGATGGAGCTAGGAACACAAGCATTTAGTTAGATACTACTGCACTGATGGAGCTAGGAACACAAGCATTTAGTTAGATACTACTGCACTGATGGAGCTAGGAACACAAGCATTTAGTTAGATACTACTGCACTGATGGAGCTAGGAACACAAGCATTTAGTTAGATACTACTGCACTGATGGAGCTAGGAACACAAGCATTTAGTTAGATACTACTGCACTGATGGAGCTAGGAACACAAGCATTTAGTTAGATACTACTGCACTGATGGAGCTAGGAACACAAGCATTTAGTTAGATACTACTGCACTGATGGAGCTAGGAACACAAGCATTTAGTTAGATACTACTGCACTGATGGAGCTAGGAACACAAGCATTTAGTTAGATACTACTGCACTGATGGAGCTAGGAACACAAGCATTTAGTTAGATACTACTGCACTGATGGAGCTAGGAACACAAGCATTTAGTTAGATACTACTGCACTGATGGAGCTAGGAACACAAGCATTTAGTTAGATACTACTGCACTGATGGAGCTAGGAACACAAGCATTTAGTTAGGTACTACTGCACTGATGGAGCTAGGAACACAAGCATTTAGTTAGATACTACTGCACTGATGGAGCTAGGAACACAAGCATTTAGTTAGATACTACTGCACTGATGGAGCTAGGAACACAAGCATTTAGTTAGATACTACTGCACTGATGGAGCTAGGAACACAAGCATTTAGTTAGATACTACTGCACTGATGGAGCTAGGAACACAAGCATTTAGTTAGGTACTACTGCACTGATGGAGCTAGGAACACAAGCATTTAGTTAGATACTACTGCACTGATGGAGCTAGGAACACAAGCATTTAGTTAGATACTACTGCACTGATGGAGCTAGGAACACAAGCATTTAGTTAGATACTACTGCACTGATGGAGCTAGGAACACAAGCATTTAGTTAGATACTACTGCACTGATGGAGCTAGGAACACAAGCATTTAGTTAGATACTACTGCACTGATGGAGCTAGGAACACAAGCATTTGTTTTACTACAACCCGCAGTAACATCTGCATTTTACCAAAACAATTTGATTTGATTTGACATACATATACGTACATATGTTCATACTAACACAAACAAGACCTTAATCCTAATTTACATGTATTATCTTCTATCTATGTAATCAAAAATGATCTTGGATACCACAGGGTCTACTATCTAACTCACAGGTGCCCTGACTGGTAAAGTTATATCAGACTGGCAAAGTTCTACCTGCCTAGTAACGCTGTATCAGACTGGTAAAGTTGTATCAGACTGACTAGTAAGTTGTATCAGACTGGTAAAGTTATAGCAGACTGGTAAAGTTGTATCAGACTGGCAAAGTTCTACCTGCCTAGTAACGCTGTATCAGACTGGTAAAGTTGTATCAGACTGGTAAAGTTGTATCAGACTGGTAAAGTTGTATCAGACTGACTAGTAAAGTTGTATCAGACAGGAATATTTGTATCAGACTGGTAAAGTTGTATCTGAACAGTAAAGTTGTATCAGACTGACTATTAAAATTGTATTAGACTGGTGAAGTTGTATCAGACTGGAAAAATTGTATCAGACTGGTAAAGTTGTATAAGACTGGTGAAGTTTTATCAGACTGGTAAAGTTTTATCAGACTGGTGAAGTTGTATCAGACAGGAATATTTGTATCAGACTGGTAAAGTTGTATCTGAACAGTAAAGTTGTATCAGACTGACTATTAAAATTGTATTAGACTGGTGAAGTTGTATCAGACTGGTAAAGTTTTATCTGACTGGTAAAGTTGTATCAGACTGGTAAAGTTGTATAAGACTGGTAAAGTTGTATCAGACTGGTGAAGTTGTATCAGACTGGTAAAGTTGTATCAGACTGGTAAAGTTGTATCAGACTGGTAAAGTTATATCTGACTGGTAAAGTTGCATCAGACTGGTAAAGTTGCATCAGACTGGTAAAGTTGCATCAGACTGGTAAAGTTGCATCAGAGTGGTAAAGTTGTATCAGACTGGTAAAGTTGTATCAGACTGGTAAAGTTGTATCAGACTGGTAAAGTTGTATCAGACTGGTAAAGTTGTATCAGACTGGTAAAGTTGTATCAGACTGGTAAAGTTGCATCTGACTGGTAAAGTTGTATCAGACTGGTAAAGTTGTATCAGACTGGTAAAGTTGTATCAGACTGGTAAAGTTGTATCTGACTGGTAAAGTTGTATCAGACTGGTAAAGTTGTATCAGACTGGTAAAGTTGTATCAGACTGGTAAAGTTGTATCAGACTGGTAAAGTTGTATCAGACTGGTAAAGTTGTATCAGAGATCATGATCAGCCCTTTATCAGGATGGAAATGGCATATTTTAATGAGACTACAGATCTTTAGTTACATATTGATTTAAATCAATAGGACTGAGCTCCTTTGGGGACTGGTATAAATGCACCTCAAAGGCTTTGAAGTTTAAGCACATGTACGTGAGTTATAAACATCAAGCTAGGCCAAGAACCAAGGGAGATTCACACACACACACAAACAATATACCCTAGAACAGTTCCATATGATCATACTATTGTCACGATCGTCTTTCTGTGGAAGAGAGGACCAAGGCGCAGCGTGATACGAATACATCTTCTTTTAATATAACGAAGACGAAACAAACACTTTTACAAATATACACAAAAAAAAAACCTACGTGAACACATGCAACATAGACATAGACAATTACCCACAACCTGCCTAATGCCTATGGCTGCCTTAAATATGGCTCCCAATCAGAGACAACGATAGACAGCTGTCTCTGATTGAGAACCACTCAGGCAACCATAGACATACCTAAACACCTACACTGAACACAACCCCATCAACTCTACCAAAACCCCCTAGACAATACAAACACCCTCGACTAGACAAAAACACACAAACATCCCCCATGTCACACCCTGATCTAACTAAAATAATAAAGAAAACAAAGATAACTAAGGCCAGGGCGTGACAACTATCACATTTGCTAAAAAACAATCTGGAGCCTGTTATTAAATGTTTATAAAGCCAGTTTAAATATAACTAGTCTCTTGTATGGGTCCAATACTGTCCACTTAAGAGGTTTTTTAACACACATCTATTCCTCCATCAGTTTTTCTAATATAATTTAGCTGTAAGGTTGGAACGAGATGCAGACCCTGATGAGTCTTCTGTTGTTACATTTGATACATTGGAGCAGCCAACAGATCTAGCAAAGTTGATACATTGTGTCATTTCATCATCCTGGTAAATCCACTGAGCTATAAATAATCTCTCTATATATATATGTACACACTACCGTTCAAAAGTTTGGGGTCACTTAGAAATGTTCTTGTTTTTGAAAGACAACATACTGGCAATTTCATTCTATAGTACTCGCAAAGCACCAGTCTCAACGTCAACAATGAAGAGGCGTCTCCGGGACGCAGGCCTTCTAGGCAGAGTTGCAAAGAAAAAGCCATATCTCAGACTGGACAATAAAAATAAAAGATTAAGATGGACAAAATAACACAGACACTGGACAGAGGAACTGCCTAGAAAACCAGCATCCCGGAGTCGCCTCTTCACTGTTGACGTTGAGACTGGTGTTTTGCGGATACTATTTAAGGAAGCTGCCAGTTGAGGACTTGTGAGGCGTCTGTTTCTCAAACTAGACAGTCTAATGTACTTGTCCTCTTGCTCAGTTGTGCACCGGGGCCTCCCACTCCTCTTTCTATTATGGTTAGAGCCAGTTTGCGCTGTTCTGTGAAGGGAGTAGCACACAGCGTTGTGCCAGATCTTCAGTTTCTTGGCAATTTCTCGCATGGAATAGCCTTCATTTCTCAGAACAAGAATAGACTGACGAGTTTCAGAAGAAATGTCTTTGTTTCTGGCCATTTTTCTGGCCTGCAGTCGAACCCACAAATGCTAATGCTCAAGATACTCAACTAGTCTAAAGGCCAGTTGTATTGCTTCTTTAATCAGAATAACAGTTTTCAGCTGTGCTAACATAATTGCAAAAGGGTTTTCTAACGATCAATTAGCGTTTTAAAATGACAAACTTGGATTAGCTAACACAACATGCCATTGGAACACAGGAGTGATGGTTGCTGATAATGGGCCTCTGTACGCCTATGTAGATATTCCATAAGAAGGATTGTTTCCAGCAACAATAGTCATTTACAACATTAACAATGTCTACACTTTATCTATTATCAATTTGATGTTATGTTAATGGACAAAAAAAAGTATTTTCTTTCAAAAACAAGGAAGTTTCTAAGTGACCCAAAACTTTTTAAATACATACAAATATATATATATATATATATATATATATATATATATATATATATATATATTTACAGTGTCTGATGTCTGAATTTTACTTACACTTGGGTTGGAGTCATTACAACTTGTTTTTCAACCCTCCACACATTTCTTGTTAATAACAAACTATAGTTTTGGCAAGTCGGTTAGGACATCTACTTTGTGCATGACACAAGTAATTTTTCCAACATTTGTTTACAGACAGATTATTTCGCTTATAATTCATAGTATCACAATTCCAGTGGGTCAGAAGTTTACATACACTAAGTTGACTGTGCCTTTAAACAGCTTGGAAAATTCCAGAAAATGATGTCATGGCTTTAGAAGCTTCTGATAGGCTAATTGACATCATCTGAGTCAATTGGAGGGATACCTGTGGATGTATTTCAAGGCCTACCTTCAAACCCAGTACCTCTTTGATTGACATCATGGGAAAATCAAAAGAAATCAGCCAAGACCTCAGAAAAATAATTGTAGACCTCCACAAGTCTGGTTCATCCTTGGGAGCAATTTCTAAATGCCTGAAGGTACCACGTTCATCTGTACAAACAAAAGTATGCAAGTATAAACACCATGGGACCACGCAGCTGTCATACCGCTCAGGAAGGAGATGAATGTACTTTGGTGAGAAAAGTGCAAATCAATCCCAGAACAACAGCAAAGGACCCTGTGAAGATGCTGGAGGAAACAGGTACAAAAGTATCGTTATCCACAGTAAAACGAGTCCTATATCGACATAACCTGAAAGGCCGCTCAGCAAGGAAGAAGCTACTGCTCCAAAACTGCCATAAAAAAAGCCAGACTACGGTTTGTACTTTTTGGAAACATGTCCTCTGTTCTGAAGTGTTTGGCCATAATGACCGTCGTTATGTGGTGATCCTAACTGACCTAAGACAGGGATTTTTGACTTGGATTAAATGTCAGGAATTGTGAAAAACTGAGTTTAAATATATTTGGCTAAGGTGTATGTAAACTTGCGACTTCACCTGTATATAGTACCAGTCAAAAGTTTGGACACACACAAGGGTTTTCCTTTATTTGTACTATTTTCTACATTGAGTATATTAGTGAAGACATCAAAACTATGAAATAACACATATGCAATCATGAGGTAACAAAAAAAAAGTGTTAAACAAATCAAAATCTATTTTTCCACCCTTTGCCTTGATGACAGCTGTTCACACTCTTGGCATTCTCTCAACCAGCTTCATAAATACATTTCATTTAACAGCTGTGCCTTGTTAAAAGTTAATTTGTGGAGTTGCTTTCCTTCTTAATGCGTTTGAGCCAATCAGTTGTGTTGTGACAAGGTAGGGGTGGTATACAGAAGATAGTCCTGTTTGGTAAAACACCAAGTCCATATTATGGCAAGAACAGCTCAAATAAGCAAAGAGCAACGACAGACCATCATTAGTTCAAGATATGAAGGTCAGTCAATGCAGAAAATTTGAAGAACTTTTGAAAGTTTCTTCAAATGCAGTCGCAAAAACCCTCAAGCGCTATGATGAAACTGGCTCTCATGAGAACCGCCACAGGAAAGGAAGTGCCAGAGTTACCTCTGCTGCAGAGGATAAGTTCATTAGAGTTACCAGCCTCAGAAATTGCAGCCCAAAGAAATGCTTTACAGAGTTTAAGTTGCAGACACATCTCAACATCAGCTGTTCAGAGAAGACTGCGTGAATCAGGCCTTCATGGTTGAATTGCTGCAAGGAAACAACCACTAAAGGACACCAATAAGAAGAAGAGACTTGCTTGGGCCAAGAAACACAAGCAATGGACATTAGACCAGTGGAAATCTGTCCTTTGGTCTGATGAGTCCAAATTTGAGATTTTTGGTTCCAACCACCGTGTCTTTGTGAGACGCAGAATAGGTGAAAGGATGATCTCCACATGTGTGGTTCCCACCGTGAAGCATGGAGGAGGAGGTGTAATGGTGTGGGGGTGCTTTGCTGGTGACACTGTCAGTGATTTATTTAGAATTCAAGGCATACTTAACCAGCATGTCTACCACAGCATTCTGCAGCGAAACACCATCCCATCTGGTTTGCGCTTAGTGGAACTATCATTTGTTTTTCAACAGGACAATGACCCAACAGACCTCCAGGCAGTGTAAGGGCTATTTGACCAAGAATGAGAGTGATGGAGTGCTGCATAAGATGACCAGGCCTCCACAATCACCCGACCTCAACCCAATTGAGAAGATTTGGGATGAGTTGGACCGCAGAGTGAAGGAAAAGCAACCAACAAGTACTCAGCGTATGTGGGAACACCTTCAAGACTGTCGGAAAAGCATTCCTCATGAAGCTGGTTGAGAGAATGCCAAGAGTGTGCAAAGCTGTCAACAAGGCAAAGGGTGGCTACTTTGAATAATATAAAATATACTTTGATTTGTTTAACACTTTTTTTTTGTTACTACATGATTCCACATGTGTTATTCATAGTTTTGATGTCTTCTCTATTATTCTACAATGTAGAAAACAGTAAAAAAAAAATATGAAAAACCCTTCAATGAGTCGGTGTGTCTGTAACGCTCGTCTTCCTCCTCGTCTGAGGAGGAGCAAGGATCGGACCAAAATGCAGCGTGGGCTGAATACATAATTATTTATTCTTATAAACGAAGACGGAAAAAACAAACTACAAAATAATAAACGACGTTAACAGACCTGAACTTGAGAACACAAAACATGAACGCACGAACAGGAACAAATGAACGAACGAAACGAACGAAACGAAACAGTACCGTGTGGTGAAACAAACACAGACACAGCAACAATCACCCACAAACAAACAGTTAGAACAGCCTACCTTAATATGCTTCTCAATCAGAGGAAACGTAAAACACCTGGCCCTAATTGAGAACCATATCAGGCTAATACATTGAACCCAACATAGAAACACATAACATAGAATGCCCACCCCAACTCACGCCCTGACCATACTAAACAAAGACAAAATAAAGGAAATAAGGTCAGGAACGTGACAGTGTCCAAACTTTTGACTGGTACTATATCTAAATAAATGCCTGTTGCAGACCTGTGCTCCATTTCCTCTCTGTTGGAGAGAACCTGCAAATGCAAAGCTTACTCAGACTGGCCTGTCCTGACTGCTTGTGCTCTGGTTATACCATGTGGCATACACACAGCACATTCCAGTACAAGTAGGCTTTGCAATTGCAAGTTCTCTGACAGAGAGGAAATGGAGCACAGCTTTGCGACAGACATTTTTGCAGCTTTACAGCAAATAAAACACTGCTTCTAGCTCAAACTGTAAAAAATGTAAATATGACCCATATTACGGAGCTACCTTTTACAAACCATGTTGCAGGCTATTTTAAACTAATCCCAGTTCGCAAATTATTAGATTGATAACAAACAGCGTTGTTCAGTCATGTTACCTAGCTAGCTAACATCCTGTTAATTTGACAGTAGGTCTAGGAATATTTGATTGTCTCACGACTTCCGCCGAAGTCGGTCCCTTCTTGTTCGGGCGGCGTTCGGCGGTCGACGTCACCGGCCTTCTAGCCATCGCCGATCCACTTTTCATTTTCCATTTGTTTTGTCTTTGTCTTACACACCTGGTTTCAATCCCCCAATTACTTGTTCATTATTTAACCCTCTGTTCCCCCATGTTTATATGTGAGTAATTGTTTATTGTATTGCGGTCCATATTGTGTGGCCTTGTATTTACGACGTTTATTGTGATATATTTTGAGTAAAATGTATTTCTTTACTCTTATCTGCGGTCCTGCGCCTGACTCATTTCACCAGCTACACACAGATGCTGTCACGATCGTCTTGACTTTGAAGAGAGGACCAAAACGCAGCGTGTGAGAAATACATTCTTCTTTTATTCGAGAAGAGCAACGAACGAAACAAAACAACAAACTGACGACCGTGAAGCTATATAAACAGAAATGGTGCTGACACTGACCACTACACACTGACATAGACAATTACCCACAAATACCTAAAGCCTATGGCTGCCTTAAATATGGCTCCCAATCAGAGACAACAATAAACATCTGTCTCTGATTGAGAACCAAATCAGGCAACCATAGACTTTCCTAAACACCTACACTGAACACTACCCCATACATACAAAAAAAAACTTAAACAAACACACACCCTAAACTAGACAAAACACACAAAGACAACCCACCCCAACTCACGCCCTGACCAACTAAATAAATAAAAGAAAAAGGAACAATAGGTCAGGAACGTGACATAACCCCCCCCCTTAAGGTGCGAACTCCGGGCGCACTAGCATAAAGTCTAGGGGAGGGTCTGGGTGGGCGTCTGTCCACGGTGGCGGCTCTGGCACTGGTCGTGGTCCCCACCCCACCATAGTCACTACCCGCTTTCGTAGCCTCCTCCAAATGGCCACCCTCCACATTAACCCCACTGGATTAAGGGGCAGCACCGGACTAAGGGGCAGCACCGGACTAAGGGGCAGCACCGGACTAAGGGGCAGCACCGGACTAAGGGGCAGCACCAGGATAAGGGGCAGCACCAGGATAAGGGGCAGCACCAGGATAAGGGGCAGCACCAGGATAAGGGGCAGCTCCGGACTGAGGGACGGCAGCTCCGGACTGAGGGACGGATCCTGTCTGGATGGCGGATCCTGGCTGGCTGGCTCTGGCGGATCCTGGCTGGCTGGCGGATCCTGGCTGGCTGGCTCTAGCGGATCCTGGCTGGATGACGGCTCTGGCAGATCCTGGCTGGACGGCTCTGGCGGATCCTGGCTGGACGGCTCATGGCTGGCTGACGGATCTGGCTGCTCATGGCTGGCTGACGGATCTGGCTGCTCATGGCTGGCTGACGGATCTGGCTGCTCATGGCTGGCTGACGGATCTGGCTGCTCATGGCTGGCTGACGGATCTGGCTGCTCATGGCTGGCTGACGGATCTGGCTGCTCATGGCTGGCTGACGGATCTGGCTGCTCAAGGCTCGCTGACGGCTCTGGCTGATCCGGTCTGGCGGAAGGCTCTGGCTGATCCGGTCTGGCGGAAGGCTCTGGCTGATCCGGTCTGGCGGAAGGCTCTGGCTGATCCGGTCTGGCGGAAGGCTTTGGCTGCTCCTGTCTGGCGGAAGGCTCTAGCGGCTCCTGTCTGGCGGAAGGCTCTAGCGGCTCCTGTCTGGCGGAAGGCTCTAGCGGCTCCTGTCTGGCGGACGGCTCTGTAGGCTCATGGCAGACGGGCGGCTTTGCAGGCTCATGGCAGACGGGCGGCTTTGACGGCTCAATACAGACGGGCAGTTCATGCGGCGCTTGGCAGACGGACAGTTCAGACGGCGTTGGGCAGACGGGCAGTTCAGGCGCCGCTTGGCAGACGGGCAGTTCAGGCGCCGCTTGGCAGACGGGCAGTTCAGGCGCCGTTGGGCAGACGGGCAGTTCAGGCAACGTTGGGCAGACGGGCAGTTCAGGCGCCGTTGGGCAGACGGGCAGTTCAGACGCCGCTGGGCAGACGGCAGACTCTGGCCGGCTGAGACGCACTGTAGGCCTGGTGCGTGGTGCCGGAACTGGAGGTACCGGGCTAAGGACACGCACCTTCAGGCTAGTGCGGGGAACAACAACAGGGCACACTGAACTCTCAAAGCGTACTATAGGCCTGGTGCGTGGTACTGGCACTGGTGGTACCGGGCTGAGGGCACGCACATCAGGGCGAGTACGGGGAGAAGGAACAGTGCATACTGGACCCTGGAGACGCACATTTGGCCTAGTGCGTGGTGCCGGAACTGATGGTACCGGGCTGGGGACACGCATCTCAGGGCTAGTGCGGGGAGGAGGAACAGGGCATACTGGACCCTGGAGACGCACATTAGGCCTAGTGCGTGGTGCCGGAACTGGTGGTACCGGGCTGGGGACACGCATCTCAGGGCTAGTGCGGGGAGGAGAAACAAGACGTACTGGACTCTGGAGACGCACAAAAGGCTTGGTGCGTGGTGCCGGAACTGGAGGACTGGTACGAGGGGCTGCCACAGGAGAGTTAGTACGTGGAACTGCTACAGGAGGTGCAGGACTAGGGAGGCGTACAGGAGGCCTGGTTCGTGGGACTGTCATTCCCAGACGGTTAGCACGCACCTCAGGACGAGCATGGAGAGCTGACTCAGGTAACATCACTTCCCGCACACGCTCTGTCGGGTGGATTTTGTGCTTCACGCACCAACACAGCAGCTCCCTCATTTCACTCTCCTCCAACCTCCCCAATAAATCCTTAACAGTCTCTGTATCATTCCCATTGCTCACCTCCAATATCAGCCCGACTGGCTCAGGTTCCTTCTTAGGGTCCTCACGGGTAGCACGGGAAGTTGACGCAGATCTCCTATCTGGACTCGCCACACTCCCCATGAGCCCCTCCCCAAGAAATTTTTTGCGTTTCCTCGAGGGCTTCCTACCGCGCCTTCGTGCTCCTTTCTCCAGCTCCATAATCCTGTAACCCTCCTCGCACTGCTCCAGCGAATCCCAGGCAGGCTCCGGCACTTTCTCTGGATCGCACGCCCACCTGTCTATCTCTTCCCAGGTTGTTCTCCACTCATCCTTTTCCCGGGTCCATTCCTCCACTAAGCGCTGTTCCATCCTTTCACGCTGCTTGGTCCTGGTTTGGTGGGTAATTCTGTCACGATCGTCTTGACTTTGAAGAGAGGACCAAAACGCAGCGTGTGAGAAATACATTCTTCTTTTATTCGAGAAGAGCAACGAACGAAACAAAACAACAAACTGACGACCGTGAAGCTATATAAACAGAAATGGTGCTGACACTGACCACTACACACTGACATAGACAATTACCCACAAATACCTAAAGCCTATGGCTGCCTTAAATATGGCTCCCAATCAGAGACAACAATAAACATCTGTCTCTGATTGAGAACCAAATCAGGCAACCATAGACTTTCCTAAACACCTACACTGAACACTACCCCATACATACAAAAAAAAACTTAAACAAACACACACCCTAAACTAGACAAAACACACAAAGACAACCCACCCCAACTCACGCCCTGACCAACTAAATAAATAAAAGAAAAAGGAACAATAGGTCAGGAACGTGACAGATGCCTTACAGATTGGCACAGGAAGAAAGGACAAGGGTCTGCTACTCATGAGATGTGCTTCAAAGGTAGTATTCATATAGGCCTAATGGAAGCCTAAACTATATCAAACATCTATGTCTTTCCGGTGCTCCTTAAATTATGTTTTGGTGGCTTAATGTTTTAAATGTTCGGAGCAGTCTGTGCATGTGTTTGTGGGAGAGAAAGACTGGTGTTTGCGTGTGTGTTTATGAGAGGGAGGGAGAGAGTGTGTGTGTGTGTGAGGGAGGGGGGGGGGGGTAAAAAAGGTCTCATGCAGTGTTTTCCCCTTACTGTCACAGTGACATTCCCAAGAAAGCGAAGGTAACTGAACTAAATGACTATCGCCCCGTAGCACTCACCTCTGTTATCATGAAGTGTTTTGAGAGGCTAGTCAAGGATCATATCACCTCCACCCTACCTGTTACCCTCGACCCACTCCAATTTGGTTCACGCCCCGATAAGCCTACAGACGACGCAATCGCCATCACAGTGTACACTGCCCTATCCCATCTGGACAAGAGTAATATTTATGTAAGAATGCTGTTCATTGACTAAAGCTCAGCATTCAACACCATAGTACCCTCCAAACTCATCATTAAGCTGGAGGCCCTGGGTCTCAACCCCGCCATGTGCAACTGGGTCCTAGACATCCTAACGGGCCGCCCCCAGGTGGTGAAGGTAGGAAACAACATCTCCACTCCGCTGATCCTCAACACTGGGGCCCCACAAGGGTGCGTGCTCAGCCCCCCCCTGTACTCCCTGTTCACCCACAACTGCGTGGCCATGCACGCCTCCAACTCAATCATCAAGTTTGCAGACGACACTACAGTGGTAGGCTTGATTACCAACAATGACGAGACGGCCTACAGGGAGGAGGTGAGGGCCCTCGGAGTGTGGTGTCAGGAAAATAACCTCTCACTCAATGTCAGCAAAACAAAAGAGATGATTGTGGACTTCAGGAAACAGCAGAGGGAGCACCCCCGTATCCACACCGACAGGACAGCAGTGGAGAAGGTGGAAGTTTAAAGTTCCTCGGTGTACATATCACCAACAAATTGAAATGGTCCACACAGACAGTGTGATGAAGAAGGTGCAATAGCGCCTCTTCAACCTCAGGAGGCTGAAAAAAATGTGACTTGTCACCAAAAACCCTCACTAACATTTACAGGTGCACAATTGAGAGCATCCTGTTGGGCTATATCACCACCTGGTACGGCAACTGCACCGCCCACAACCGCAGGGCTCTCCAGAGGGTAGTGAGGTCTGCACAACGCATCACCGGGGGTAAACTATCTGCCCTCCAGGACACCTACAACACCCGATGTCACAGGAAGATAAAAAAGATCATCAAGGACAACAACCACCCGAGCCACTACCTGTTCACCCAGCTTCCATCCAGATAGCGAGGTCAGTACAGGTGCATCAGAGCTGGGATAACGAGATTGAAAAACAGCTTCTATCTCAAGGCCATCAGATTGTTAAACAGCCACCACTAGTACAGAGAGGTGGCTGTCTACCTACAGACTTGATATCATTGGCCACTTTAATAAATGGAACACTAGTCACTTTAATATTGCCACTTTAAGAATGTTTACACATCTCGCATTACTCATCTCATATGTATATACTGTATACTGTATCCTTCACTATCTATTCTTTACTATCTATTGCATCTCAGCCGCTCTGTCACTGCTCATCCATATATTTTATACTTCTATATTCTCATCCCATTCCTTTACTAGATTGTGTGTATTAGGTTTTGTTGTGGAGTTGTTCGATATTACCTGTTAGATACTGCTGCACTGTCAGGTCTAGATTTCGCTACACTCGCAATAACGTCTGCTAACGCAATAACGTCTGCTAACGCAATATCGTCTGCTAACACAATAACGTCTGCTAACACAATATCGTCTGCTAACACAATATCGTCTGCCAACACAATAACGTCTGCTAACGCAATAACGTCTGCTAACACAATAACGTCTGCAAACCATGTGCATGTGACCAATAAAATTTGATTTGATTTGACATGCATATCAGTTTCACGCAGTGTTTTTCCCCTTACTGCCACAATGACATGCAGATCAGTTTCACACAGTGTTTTTCCCCTTACTGCCACAATGACATGCAGATCAGTTTCACACAGTGTTTTTCCCCTTACTGCCACAATGACCTGCAGATCAGTTTCACGCAGTGTTTTTCCCCTTACTGCCACAATGACATGCAGATCAGTTTCACGCAGTGTTTTTCCCCTTACTGCCACAATGACATGCAGATCAGTTTCACACAGTGTTTTTCCCCTTACTGCCACAATGACCTGCAGATCAGTTTCACGCAGTGTTTTTCCCCTTACTGCCACAATGACATGCAGATCAGTTTCACGCAGTGTTTTTCCCCTTACTGCCACAATGACATGCAGATCAGTTTCACGCAGTGTTTTTCCCCTTACTGCCACAATGACATGCAGATCAGTTTCACACAGTGTTTTTCCCCTTACTGCCACAATGACCTGCAGATCAGTTTCACGCAGTGTTTTTCCCCTTACTGCCACAATGACATGCAGATCAGTTTCACGCAGTGTTTTTCCCCTTACTGCCACTATGACATACAGATCAGTTTCACGCAGTGTTTTTCCCCTTACTGCCACTATGACATGCAGATCAGTTTCACGCAGTGTTTTTCCCCTTACTGCCACAATGACATGCAGATCAGTTTCACGCAGTGTTTTTCCCCTTACTGCCACAATGACATGCAGATCAGTTTCACGCAGTGTTTTTCCCCCTTACTGCCACTATGACATGCAGATCAGTTTCACACAGTGTTTTTCCCCTTACTGCCACAATGACCTGCAGATCAGTTTCACGCAGTGTTTTTCCCCTTACTGCCACAATGACCTGCAGATCAGTTTCACACAGTGTTTTCCCCTTACTGCCACAATGACCTGCAGATCAGTTTCACACAGTGTTTTTCCCCTTACTGCCACAATGACATGCAGATCAGTTTCACACAGTGTTTTTCCCCTTACTGCCACAATGACCTGCAGATCAGTTTCACACAGTGTTTTCCCCTTACTGCCACAATGACATGCAGATCAGTTTCACGCAGTGTTTTTCCCCCTTACTGCCACAATGACCTGCAGATCAGTTTCACGCAGTGTTTTTCCCCTTACTGCCACTATGACATGCAGATCAGTTTCACGCAGTGTTTTTCCCCTTACTGCCACTATGACATGCAGATCAGTTTCACGCAGTGTTTTTCCCCTTACTGCCACAATGACATGCAGATCAGTTTCACACAGTGTTTTCCCCCTTACTGCCACAATGACATGCAGATCAGTTTCACACAGTGTTTTTCCCCTTACTGCCACAATGACATGCAGATCAGTTTCACACAGTGTTTTCCCCCTTACTGCCACAATGACATGCAGATCAGTTTCACGCAGTGTTTTTCCCCTTACTGCCACAATGACCTGCAGATCAGTTTCACACAGTGTTTTCCCCCTTACTGCCACAATGACCTGCAGATCAGTTTCACGCAGTGTTTTCCCCTTACTGCCACAATGACCTGCAGATCAGTTTCACACAGTGTTTTCCCCTTACTGCCACAATGACCTGCAGATCAGTTTCACACAGTGTTTTTCCCCTTACTGCCACAATGACATGCAGATCAGTTTCACACAGTGTTTTTCCCCTTACTGCCACAATGACCTGCAGATCAGTTTCACACAGTGTTTTTCCCCTTACTGCCACAATGACATGCAGATCAGTTTCACACAGTGTTTTCCCCCTTACTGCCACAATGACATGCAGATCAGTTTCACACAGTGTTTTTCCCCTTACTGCCACAATGACATGCAGATCGGTTTCACGCAGTGTTTTTCCCCTTACTGCCACTATGACATGCAGATCAGTTTCACGCAGTGTTTTTCCCCTTACTGCCACAATGACATGCAGATCAGTTTCACGCAGTGTTTTTCCCCTTACTGCCACAATGACATGCAGATCAGTTTCACGCAGTGTTTTTCCCCTTACTGCCACTATGACATGCAGATCAGTTTCACGCAGTGTTTTTCCCCTTACTGCCACAATGACATGCAGATCAGTTTCACACAGTGTTTTCCCCCTTACTGCCACAATGACATGCAGATCAGTTTCACACAGTGTTTTCCCCCTTACTGCCACAATGACATGCAGATCAGTTTCACGCAGTGTTTTTCCCCTTACTGCCATTATGACATGCAGATCAGTTTCACGCAGTGTTTTTCCCCTTACTGCCACTATGACATGCAGATCAGTTTCACGCAGTGTTTTTCCCCTTACTGCCACAATGACATGCAGATCAGTTTCACGCAGTGTTTTTCCCCTTACTGCCACAATGACATGCAGATCAGTTTCACGCAGTGTTTTTCCCCCTTACTGCCACTATGACATGCAGATCAGTTTCACACAGTGTTTTTCCCCTTACTGCCACTATGACATGCAGATCAGTTTCACGCAGTGTTTTTCCCCTTACTGCCACAATGACATGCAGATCAGTTTCACGCAGTGTTTTTCCCCTTACTGCCACAATGACCTGCAGATCAGTTTCACACAGTGTTTTTCCCCCTTACTGCCACAATGACATGCAGATCAGTTTCACGCAGTGTTTTTCCCCTTACTGCCACAATGACCTGCAGATCAGTTTCACGCAGTGTTTTTCCCCTTACTGCCACAATGACATGCAGATCAGTTTCACACAGTGTTTTTCCCCTTACTGCCACTATGACCTGCAGATCAGTTTCACGCAGTGTTTTTCCCCTTACTGCCACAATGACATGCAGATCAGTTTCACACAGTGTTTTTCCCCTTACTGCCACAATGACCTGCAGATCAGTTTCACACAGTGTTTTTCCCCCTTACTGCCACAATGACATGCAGATCAGTTTCACGCAGTGTTTTTCCCCTTACTGCCACAATGACATGCAGATCAGTTTCACGCAGTGTTTTCCCCCTTACTGCCACTATGACATGCAGATCAGTTTCACGCAGTGTTTTTCCCCTTACTGCCACTATGACCTGCAGATCAGTTTCACGCAGTGTTTTTCCCCTTACTGCCACAATGACCTGCAGATCAGTTTCACGATGCAAATCAGCCATTCTACACACTATTCTATTATACAGTGAACAGTGTAAAGTTCAATTAAACATGTGTTGTATTGAGTAGACATGTGCATTATCAGTGTTGTTGTTGTTGCTGCATAACACATGCAGCATAACGTCTCCAACATAGGAATAGTCATTTGGGGGAGGGGGGCTAACAGAACACTGTATTCCCCCCCCCCCCCCCCCCCATGGTATCGCTATCCTGAAATAATGAAAACACTCGTTAAATAATAAACCAATCGTTGCAGCCAACTATGACTTTAACCAATCTCATTTCAACACCTTTAAAGGCATCTTTAAATCAAGTAGGCCTACCTAGCGTCCCTTACACTCAAATAATTATTTCTCTCACGCCCATAACATGTGATTTCATTATCCCCCCCCCCCCCCCCCCCCCCCCCCCCAAAAAAAAAGATTTCACAATATGGAGACATTTGACTTGGATCACAATTGATAACCATAATGACGTCAATTAGAATATCCCACTACGTGAGTTTAGTGTTCCAACAGTCTATTAGTAATCTATGGACACAACTATTTTATGATGCTGACCTTCAGATTGGGTGTGGTTATGGTGCTACCTCCCGGTCCCGGACATGGCAATACACCAACATTAAGCGTCTTGCACAAACCGACCCGTCACGACACTTGTTTGCCCCACTGTTCGGCACCCTGCAGGGGCAAGTATGACATCAATGACTCCTCACCGCGGGAGCCACGTACAGCAGCCACAACCGCTCCGTCGCATCCTTCTACTTTGCCCTACAAAAGCGTTTTAAAAGTCACCACATTATGCACGGTCGATTTGAAGGAGTTTCCCGTTTAAATGTATTTCAGTGACTGGTGAACTTGGAGAGAGGAAAGGTAAGTACTTGTCTTCTTTTATTGGCTTCAAGAATATTGGAACGATGCATAACAGGCGTTTTCACTGCCCGCGTCTCTCACATGGAATGAAATGATTAGTAGAGAATGACAGATGTCCATTGATCGACGTCATTCATTATTCCATTTGATATGTTGATGAAGAGTTGTTTATGCATGTATTGCTTAATCTGTCATATTATCGAATTTTGGTATAAATGACAGATTAGCAAGTGTTAGTTAAATGAAACTACACATAAAAAAAAACCTGCATTTGGTTCACACAAACTAAAGAAATTGTTGTCAGACGATAGTAAGAAATTACTATGAGGTTTTTTTTCTGAAATATTATATTACTATTCCATGAACCTTCAGTGGAAACCACATGTGAAATATACCTTTTCACATTTTATAGAGAGGCAGAATATGACAAGAATGCGAATGCGCGGATATCCACACACTCACCCCCCAATTCAGCCTCGACTAGGCTACTCCATGCATATTATTGTCCACATAAAGAGGGCATATACTATTCTAAATCCAGATATCTCGGGTGGTTTCATCTCTCCAATTGGGCAAAAGGTTATCTCTAGGACCCAGCTGAATGGGAGAGACAAGTGTTGAACTAGAATAGTTCTCGCCGTTCCTATTAGCTCACGTTTGGGAAAAAGATTGCTTATCTCCATTCTAGACTCTTATTGGGGAGTGACAAGTGGTAGAGACAGTGGGAAGCCCGTAATTACCCACTCCGAATATACCATCGGTCTCGAGCTCTGTGGCTCTGTCCCTAAACCCCGCAGAGAGCAGAAAGAGCGGAGAGAGGTGGTTTAGGAGGTTATCAAGGAAGATCCCGAGACCTGAGGAACGCCTGCGTGGTCGACTGACTCAATATATCAACCGCGTGGACGTCTCGGCTGCATAAAATAAACAGATGATTACGGATAAGCGTGGAGGTTTCCCGTGTCTCCGGGTTATTCCTGTCGCCGGAGACTCGTCTGAGCGGTAATAGAGAGACTTGGACAGAAGCCGTTTGTGCTCCTGGGGTTTCCCTGAAAACCTCGCTCTCCGTGAAAGAGAGGGATCTCCAAAAAAGAGGTTGCATAAGGTGAGAGGAAGGAGAGCTTAGATCTTGAAGTTGATACGAAAATCTGAGGATTTATCGGGGGTATTTTAGCTATTTTAATCTTCTATGGTTTTTTAGCGCGAAAGATGGTGTTATTCTCTGTCTGTCGCTTTCTAAACGCACGCTTTACGCATGACTCGGTTGGTTATTGTAATGATACGGCTCTAGATTTAGATGTGACCGAGATGTTTTCAATCTGGTCGTGTAACCAAAATCTACATCACATATTGCAATCTACTCCATGACCTCTCAGAGCACACCAACTCTAATCAACTAAGGGAAACACTAGGTTGCATAATGAACTTGTTGAATGTTTTAAAAACAGTTAACCCACATCTCCATTTCCAGGGCACTTACACTGGAAAATCAAGTGTCTATAAACACATAACTAAACACCCTTTTATTTTTCTCGTAACACTTTTTAAATGCGTTTATATGAATTTATTCATATAGGGGGGGGGGGGGGGGGGGGGGGCGCATTTTCATATTTCCCTGCATGCCTTTCGAGTGAATGTGAGCGATAACCACCAATGACTGTTTGTTAGTGACAAAGACATGGTTGTTGCGTTCAGTGACTTCTATTATTCCTGAAGCCTTGTGGTTCAATTAAAAATAAGCCTTTTATGTCCGCATGTTATACATTTAATGCCTTTTTAGTTTACTTTAGTTTAATTTACTTTAGTTATGGCGTAGTTATATTTGACATTGTGGGCTGAAAATCTCATGGACCACATCAGACCTGCAAGTCACAGTACACTTCTAATGTGCAGTTTCCGAACTACTTGTTATTTGTTTGAATGACTCTTTTTACTGACTCGAGAGTCGTGATTCGTTTTTTTTGTTTCCTGAGTGACTCGTTCCTTTTAGTCGTTTTGTTTGACCTGCTAGTGCTGGCCGCAGTGAGTCCTACAGCAGGATTAATACGCGCTCCTCCGGCTCAGCAGCTCCAGAGACGTGCTCCAACCACCAATGTGCACACGACCACCAACTGTCTGTCAAATGTGCGAAGGGAAATAGATCATGAGCATAGAAAAGAAAAATCCATGTTTAGAACTGATCATTGATTTCATGGTGCAATAATGAATGCAATTAATTGATTACTGAATGTTATGATGGACACAGCTGTATAGAACCAAAAGATACACAGCCTCCGCTCAACAAACTCAAACTTGAGAACGAATAGTGTTGGGCGGGGGGGCTGCAGTTCGCAAACGACTGTGCTTATCACCTTGCCTGGCTAGCCAGCCTCTTTGCTCCGGCCAAACGGATGTTAGTTTCTTCTCCATAATGAGAAGTATGTAACGGACAACAGAGCAGAGGAAGAGTCGTTCACAAGTCGGTTGCAGCCACCACTACACCTCGTTTTAAATGTATCAAGAAATAATATTATTTGTATGTCTAGCAATCAAGAAATGTACATTGTTTTTTTTGTTTAAAGTACAACGTTTACAAGTCTCGGTCACAAATGACAGCTCCAATGAGCCCCCCCCCCCCCCCCCTATATGGTGCGTCGTAATCGCTAAGCAGTTTACTTTAAAGCAGTGTGCCGATGCCTGTATCACTTTAGCAATGATCAATGACATCCAAAGCTTTTGTTTTTGTTGAACAGCCACCTGATTGGTTTGGTATTGGTGTCGGTAGAAGACAAAAAAGGCTACGCGCTACGGCGTGTGAGACGTCATCTATAATAATTTGGCTGCTATAAATTACAATTGTGTACACTGTGTTTCAAACAGTCTCGAATAATGAACCTCATTTTCGAAAACAATTGGCTGGAAAGCCTCAATGCTTCAAGAAGCTTCATTTGCCCATCACTAGGATTCCAGTCAGAGGGAGAATATCCATTTTGGTTTTTATATTTTATCACCCAAAACATGCACTCAGAATAACTGCTATGGTGAAGGACTTAACCCTAAGACTACCTAAACCATATAAAATGAAAGAACCACCTCAGTAACAGGTACAATAAGTCCAACCCCTTACAAATTGGATTAGTTTAGAAAATATTTAGTTATTTATCTTTGTATAGTGTAAGACCAATTTCATTAATCAATGTGCATGAGGAAACATATTAAAACCAACTATTTAAAAAAAATCGACCTACAACCAAGCATGCTGGGAAATATGATAATGAGACCCCTCCGACTGCTTTTTCACTCTGAGAGAGAAAACGGAAATGAACTCAACACAGTCCAGAAACAACAACACGTGGTTGAAAAGATTTCTTTAATCAAATGTCCTGTTCAGTTGTGCTGAGATGTAGGTAAGGTGACAAACATTCCTAACACCGATCTGAATCACAAGCATGGGAAGTCACATCCATTTCTAATCCATTTCTAATGACTTAAAGCACTCTAAGCAGGATGATGGGAAAGGAAACAGTGTGGTTGGAAACTGACTATCGTGTTTAATCTTGCACTCTGAACGCCTGTGTTTAAAATGAGAACACTTATTGGCTAATCTAAATACCTAATGTTTAAGTTTTAAACACTGACGTTTAGGTTTTAGATGTGCCATGTTTCATGGTTTTACTTGTGAGTATCACATGCTGACCAAACCAGCTCCGCGTGCTTATGTGGATTTTGTTTATTCCCACCAGACACGTTCATTACACGTTAAAATACCAAAAATAACTTTGAACTTACCAAATTAAATTGGCGACAGGTCGAAGCACACATGAAACTTTCAAGGCTATTTAGCTAGCTTGCTGTTGCTAATTTTTCGTGGGAGATAAACTTTGGGTTGTTATTTGACCTGAAATGCATATGTAGAGTCTTTGTAGAGTTTTGTAGAGTTTTGGTTGGCTACTTTAAAGAATCTCAAATATGAAATATATTTTGATTTAACACTTTTTGTGGTTACTACATGATTCCATATGTGTTATTTCATAGTTTTGATGTCTTCACTATTATTCTACAATGTAGAAAATAGTAAAACAATAAAGAAAAACCCTTGAATGAGTAGGTGTGTCCAAACTTTTGACTGGTACTGTAAGTATTCAGACCCTTTACTCAGTACTTTGTTGAAGCACTTTTGGCAGCGATTACAGCCTTGAATCTTCTTGGGTATAACCCTACAAGTTTGGTACACCTGTATTTGTGGAGTTTCTCCCATTCTTCTCTGCAGATCCTCTCAAGCTCTGTCAGGTTGGATGGGGAGCGTCGCTACACAGCTTTTTTTCAGGTCTCTCCAGAGATGTTCCATCGGGTTCAAGTCCAGGCTCTGGCTGGGCCACTCAAGGACATTCAGAGACTTGTCCTGAAGCCACTCCTGCGATGTCTTGGCTGCGTGCTTAGGATCGTTGTCCTGCTGGAAGGACCCCAGTCTGAGGTCCTGAGCGTTCTGGAGAAGGTTTTCATCAAGGATCTCTCTGTACTTTGCTCCGTTCATCTTTCCCACGATCCTGACTAGTCTCCCAGTCCCTGCCGCTGAAAAACATCCCCACAGCATGATGCTGCCACCACCATGATTCACCGTAGGGATGGTGCCATGTTTCCCCCAGACGTGATGCTTGGCATTCAGGCCAAAGAGTTCAATCATGGTTCGTCAGACCAGAGAATCTTGTTTCTCATAGGTCGAGTCCTTTCGGTGCCTTTGGCAAACTCCAAGCAAGCTGCCATGTACCTTTTACTGAGGAGTGGCTTCTGTCTGGCCACTCTACCATAAAGGCCTGATTGGTGGAGTGCGACAGAGAAGTTTGTCCTTCTGCAAGGTTCTCCCATCTCCACAGAGGAACTCTGGAGCTCTGTCAGAGTGACCATCGGATCACCTCCCTGACCAAGGCCCTTCCCCCCCCGATTGCTCAGTTTGGCAATCGTATAAACATTTATTTATATACTTGTACTCTATTCCTTAAATGGCTTTTAACAAGTGTTGTCATTTTATATATTTTTTAAAATCCCTGCTGCAGTGTGTGCAAACCTGGTCAAGAACTACAGGAAACGTATGATCTCTGTAATTGCAAACAAAGGCTTCTGTACCAAATATTAAGTTCTGCTTTTCTGATGTATCAAATACTTATGTCATGCAATAAAATGCAAATTAATTACTTAAAAATCATACAATGTGATTTTCTGGATTTTTGTTTTAGAGTCCGTCTCTCACAGTTGAAGTGTACCTATGATAAAAAATTACAGACCTCTACATGTCTTTGTAAGTAGGAAAACCTGCAAAACCGGCAGTGTGTCAAATACGTGTTCTCCCCACTGTATATATATATATATCAGCCATCATTCGTTCTGTCTCCTAGAGATGAACATACTTTGGTGCGTAAAGTGCAAATCAATCTCAGAACAACAGCAAAGGACCTTGTGAAGATGCTGGAGGAAACAGGTACAAAAGTGTCTATATCCACAGTAAAACAAGTCCTATATCACAAAACCTGAAAAGCCGCTCAGCTAGGAAGAAGCCATTGCTCCAAAAACGCCATAAAAAAGCCAGACTACGGTTTGCAACTGCACATGGGGACAAAGTATGTACTTTTTGGAGAAATGTCCTCTCTTCTGATAAAACAAAAATAGAACTGTTTGGCCATAATGACTATTGTTATGTTCGGAGGAAAAAGGGGGAGGCCTGTAAGCCGAAGAACACCATCCCAATCGTGAAGCACGGGGGTGGCAGCATCATGTTGTGGGGGTGCTTTGCTGCAGGAGGGACTGGTGAACATCGCAAAATAGATGGCATCATGAGGGAGGAAAATGATGTGGATATATTGAAGCAACATCTCAACACATCAGTCAGGAAGTTAAAGCTTGGTCACAAATGGATCTTCCAATTGGACAATGACCCCAAGCATACTTCCAAAGTTGTGGAAAAATGTCTTAAGGACAACAGAGTCAAGGTATTGTAGTGGCCATCACAAAGCCCCGACCTCAATCCTATAGAACATTTGTGGGCAGAACTGAAAAAGCGTGTGCGAGCATGGAGGCCTACAAACCTGACTCAGTTACACCAGCTGTCTGTTCTGTTAGGAGGAATGGGCCAAAATTCAGCCAACTTTTTTGTGGGAAGCTTGTGGAAGGCTACCTGAAATGTTTAACCCAAGTTAAACAATTTAAAAGCAATGCTACCAAAATACGCGCCTAGAAGGTTTAGCCACAGAAAAAAGCAGGAACCCTCCCACTAGCCATGATTGGCTGAGATAATGAGTGGGATGGACATTCCTTTGAGTGATGAGTTTAGATTGGTCTGCCATGCTTCTGTCTATTTGAGCTGGTCAGTATGTGTAAGTACGCGGCTTTTAAAAAATATATAAAAATGTTTTATTGCGTACTAAAACTGCATAAGTGCTGCTCTCCACTTCCTGGAGGAAAGAGTTTTGAAATCAGTGGAATTAGAATATGATAGCTAAGGAGATGGTCTCCGGATTACATCTTCAAAGTCAAAGAAAATCGACCATGGAATCTGTGACAGAGAGAGAGAAGCGTCTAGTCATGTATTCGGGTAAGATAAATGTAGCTAGCTAGACTTTCAGATATTACACGTTTCTAATTTTGTCAGAAAGTCGTTTTAATTTCACGTTAAACGGTACTGTTTGCTAGCTAGGTAATGTTAGCTTGCTGGCTCGCTAGCTAATGTTACATGTATGATCTGTGTAGTAATATTATTCGTATCTCAGAGCCATTTGCATTGCTAGTTATAGCCTAATGTTAGCTAGCTGACATTGAATCTGGTTGGTTAGCTACCTGCAGATCCATGAAGGGTAGTAACGTCATGAGTTAGGATTATGGTTCATTGTTTAGCTAGCTAGCGACATGTCTTAACAAAGACTCAACTATGCAAGTATCCATTTCAATAGAATGTTCATGATGTCCTTGCGACTCGGCAGCTGTTGATAGACGTATCTGGTAAATTCGCTGAGGAATTTACGAACACTCGACACCCATTGAATATGTCCGACGTCAGTAAACGTTGGCAAAAAAAAGTGGATTTAAATTGTTGCCAGCAGCACAGTTGCAGTCACCAACTCTCTGGATAAGATAAAAACAGCCTAACCAGCTCTGCTAGGGGGAGTAAAATGGTCAGAGAGGTGTTCTCTCATTTGTGTCTGGAGATAGCTAGCCAACGTTTGCCAGTTAGCTTTGGTGCTTGACTGCTAATGTTAGGACAGAACACTCGGACCAACCCTTAAAGAGATGGGTGGGGCTTAAGCTTTAAAGGGTGTGAACAATGCTGAATGGGTGTAGACAAAGAAGAGCTCTCCAGTAGGCACCAAAAATATTCATAGGCCGTTTTCTCAAACGTGAGGTTACAAATGGATCAACTTTTAAAGCAGAATTACTTTCCCATTGTTCCTCAACTGTAGTGTATGATATACTGAATACTTTCTGAAAGCGCTGTACATAGACCGAGGGGCACTGTTTCGCTCTTTCGAATGTTTTCTTCGGTGAGATAGTCAGCCTCTTGCGAATTGAAGGACAATTATTAAACACGGAGAGATTAAAGATACAATTATTTAATATGTATTTATTTTTTTGAGGGGGGGGGGGGGGGGGGGTGGAGGGGAAGCCTGGCTTGCCTTAGAAACCATGAACATACACTAGTGCTAGTGGTTATGGCTCATACCGGCTGGACGAGGGTTGTATAGGCTAGGTGCTGAATGTCTGTCCTCTGGTCTTAGAGGAGTGATTAACACAATATTCTGACTAATAGTGATGTTATGTTTGAAACCGGAGCTCGGAGTCATGTGTCGAAATCAATAAAAGCAGTTAACTTCGAAGCTGTGTGTCGACGCGTGTATCACAAGTACGTCATTACTGACGTCCGAAGCTTTGTCTGATCACAGGCCTTTTCAAACCGTGTGTTGCAAAATGCGAGATCCCACTGATTTATGCCGTGGTTCCGGTGCTTTTTTTTCGACCTCTGCTGGACACCATACATGCAAATATAGTTAGGATTTTTGAACGATAAGTTTCACCTCAATGTTAGCTTAGCGGGTAGGGAACATTCAGGGACGTTAGGGTATGAGGTCGAATTCCACTGAAGGCACACTATTTATAAAATTGTTCTTTCCGCACTGTTGTTCAAAAAATGTATTTAATTTAGTAAGTTTCTGTCTGAAGCATCGTAACTAATGACATAGATTCAGTGTTTTTTTTAAATAGTCAACTTGAATGCGAAAAAGGGAAGCATGATGTAAGGTACAAACCTGATATTTAAATTAATTATAAGCTACTATAATATAATATATAATTATAGGATAATATAATGTATAATTATAGGATAATATAATATATCATTATAGGCTACTATAATATAATTTATCATTATAGGCTACTATAATATATAATTATAGGCTACTATAATATAATATATATATATATAATATATATATTATAGTAATACTATAATCAGCCAACTGACCGCGGCTCCAAGGTCTTAAAATGAAAACTACTGAGAAAACAACACCTGTATCTGATAATCCCACGCTGCTGTGCGTTGCCGACCAGCAGATATCACTAATGTGCATCAAATCAATTCAAATGTATTTATATAGCCCTTCGTACATCAGCTGATATCTCAAAGTGCTGTACAGAAACCCAGCCTAAAACCCCAAACAGCAAGCAATGCAGGTGTAGAAGCACGGTGGCTAGGGAAAAACTCCCTAGAAAGGCCAAAACCTAGGAAGAAACCTAGAGAGGAACCAGGCTATGAGGGGTGGCCGGTCCTCTTCTGGCTGTGCCGGGTGGAGATTATAACAGAACATGGCCAATATGTTCAAATGTTCATAGATGACCAGCAGGGTCAGATAATAATAATCACAGTAGTTGTCGAGGGTGCAACAAGTCAGAACCTCAGGAGTAAATGTCAGTTGGCTTTTCATAGCCGATCATTGAGAGTATCTCTACCGCTCCTGCTGTCTTTAGAGAGTTGAAAACAGCAGGTCTGGGACAGGTAGCACGTCCGGTGAACAGGTCAGGGTTCCATAGCCGCAGGCAGAACAGTTGAAACTGGAGCAGCAGCAGGGCCAGGTGGACTGGGGACAGCAAGGAGTCATCATGCCAGGTAGTCCTGAGGCATGGTCCTAGGGCTCAGGTCCTCCGAGAGAGAGAAAGAAAGAAAGAGAGAATTAGAGAGAGCATACTTAAATTCACACAGGACACCGGATAAGACAGGAGAAGTACTCCAGATATAACAGACTGACCCTAGCCCCCCGACACATCAACAGATAATGAAGCTCAGAGTAATTAACTGTTTTTTTCCCCGACACAATTTGGTAAAAAATCGCCTAAGCCTTCAGAGAGCCTCGGTTTCCCATCACTACTTAATCATTTGATATATAGACAAAAGTAGCCTGTTGGAAGTTAATGGCCAGTGTGTGTGAGAGTTTCCAGTGTGTAGTATGTTAGCCCTTCAGGAATCACCTTTCAGCAGGACAATAACCTAAAACACAAGGCCAAATATTTTGCTTACCAAGACGACATTGAATGTTCCTGAGTGATCTAGTTACAGTTTTGATTTAAATCAGCTTGAAAATCTGTGGCAAGACTTTAAAAATAATGGTGTGTAAGTATTGTACAATCCAGTTGTGTAAAGCTCTTAAAGACTTACCCAGAGAAACTCACAGCTGTAATCACTGTCAAAGGTCATTTTAACACTCAGGGGTGGGAATACTTCTGTAAATGAGATATTTCTACATTTTTGTATTTATTTTATTTCACCTTTATTTAATAACCGCTTTGGGCTAGGTGGGACACTAGCGCCCCACCTCGACAACATCCGGTGAAATTGCAGAGTGCGAAATTCAAAATACAAAAATCGTAATATTAAATATTCATGAAAACACAAGTGTCTTACATCGTTTAAAAGCTTAACTTCTTGTTAATCCAGCCGCTTTGTCCGATTTCAAAAAGGCTTTACAGCGAAAGCATACCCTGCGATTATCTGAGGTCAGCGCCCTGCATACATCAGCATTAAAAACATTTTCCAAACCAGCAGAGGCGTCAAAAATCAGAAATAGCGATAAAATAAATCACTTACCTTTGAAGATCTTCCTCTGTTTGCAATCCCAAGGGTCCCAGCTACACAACAAATGGTCGTTTTGTTCGATAAAGTCCTTCTTTATATCCCAAAAAAGTCTGTTTAGTTGGCGCGTTTGATTCAGTAATCCACCCGTTCCACTCGTTCAACATGCAGAAAAATCAATCCCAAAACTTAATGGTAAACTTCGTCCAAACAAGTCAAGCAATGTTTCTAATCAATCCTGAGGTACCCTAATATGTAAATAAACGATACAATTTAAGACGGAATGTAGTATGTTCAATACCGCCGATAAATAACGAAGTGTGTGCCCTCATCCACGCGCGCCTCAAGACTACAGTCAAAATGAGAGCCACCTTGAAAAACTACAACTACTAACTAATTAAAAAAAAAAAAAGCCTGAAACGCTTTCTAAAGACGGTTGACATCTAGTGGAAGTCAGGAACTGCAATCTGGGAGGAATTCCTTTGAATATTCCATAGACAAGCATTTGAATGGCCTGTGACCTCAACAACAAAAAAAATGTCCAGATGGATTCTCCTCGGGTTTTCGCCTGCCATATCAGTTCTGTTATACTCACAGACATTATTTTAACAGTTTTGGAAACTTCATATGCATATCCTAGCTTCTGGGCCTGAGTAACAGGCAGTTTACTTTGGGCATGTCATTCATCCAAATTTCCGAATACTGCCCCCTAGCCTTTTAACCAGGTAGGCCAGTTGAGAACAAGTTCTCATTTACAACTGCGACCTGGCCAAGATAAAGCAAAGCGGTGCGACACAAACAACAGCACAGAGTTACACATAGGATAAACAAATGTACAGTCAGTAACCCAATATAAAAATATATGTGCAGTGTGTGCAAATGTAGTAAGATTAGGGAGGTAAGGCAATAAATGGGAAATAGTGGCAAAAATAATTACAATTTAGCATTAACACTGGAGTGATAGATGTGCAGATGATGATGTGCAAGTAGAGATACTGGGGTGCAAAAGAGCAAACAAACGAAAAATAACAATATGGGGATGGGAAGTTGGCTGGCCTATTTACAGATGGGCTGTGTACAGGTACAGTGATCGGTAAGCTGCTCTGACAGCTGGTGCTTAAAGTTAGTGAGGGAGATAGAAGTCCTTAGCTTCAGTGATTTTTGCAGTTCGTTCCAGTCATTGGCAGCAGAGAACTGGAAGAAAAGGCGGCCAAAGCAGGTGATGGCTTTGGGGATGACCAGTGAAATATACCTGCTGGAGCGTGTGCTACGGGTGGGTGCTGCTATGGTGACCAGTGAGCTGAGATAAGGCGGGGCTTTACCTAGCAAAGACTTATAGATAACCTGGAGCCAGTGGGTTTGGCGACGAATATGAAGCGAGGGCCAGCCAACGAGAGCATACAGGTCGCAGTGGTGGGTAGTATATGGGGCTTTGGTGATAAAACGGATGGCACTGTGATAGACTGCATCCAATTTGCTAAGTAGAGTGTTGGAGGCTATTTTGTAAATGACATCGCCGAAGTCAAGGATCGGTAGGATAGCCAATTTTACGAGGGTATGTTTGGAAGCATGAGTGATGGAGGCTTTGTTGCGAAATTGGAAGCCAATTCTAGATTTAATTTTTGGATTGGAGATGCTTCATGTGAGTCTGGAAGGAGAGTTTACAGTCTAACCAGACACCTAGGTGTTTGTAGTTGTCCACATATTCTAAGTCAGAACCGTCCAGAGTAGTGATGCTAGTCGGGCGGGTGGGTTGAAGAGCATGCATTTAGTTTTACTAGCATTTAAGAGCAGTTAGAGGCCACAGAAGGAGTGTTGTATGGTATTGAAACTCGTTTGGAGGTTTGTTAACAGTGTCCAGAGAAGGGCCAGATGTATACAGAATGGTGTCGTCTGCGTAGAGGTGGATCAGAGAATCACCAGCAGCAAGAGCGACATCATTGAAATATACAGAGAAAAGAGTCGGCCCGAGAATTGAACCCCGTGTCACCCCCATAGAGACTGCCAGAGGTCCAGACAACAGGCCCTCCGATTTGACACACTAAACTCTATCTGAGAAGTAGTTGGTGAACCAGGCGAGGCAGTCATTTGAGAAATCAAGGCTGTTGAGTCTGCCTATAAGAATGCGGTGATTGACAGAGTCGAAAGCCTTGGCCAGATCGATGAATACGGCTGCACAGTAATGTCTCTTATCGATGGCGGTTATGATATTGTTTAGGACCTTGAGCGTGGCTGAGGTTCACCCGTGACCAGCTCGGAATCCAGATTGCATGGTGGAGAAGGTACGGTGGGATTCGAAATGGTCGGTAATCTGTTTGTTAACTTGGCTTTCGAAGACTTTAGAAAGGCAGGGCAGGATGGATATAGGTCTATAACAGTTTGGGTCTAGAGTGTCTCCCCCTTTGAAGAGGGGGATGACCGCAACAGCTTTCGAATCTTTAGGGATCTCAGACGATACGAAAGAGAGGTTTAACAGGCTAGAAAATAGGGGTTGCAACAATTTCGGCAGATCATTTTAGAAGAAAGAGAGGGTCCAGATTTTGCAGCTCTTTCAGAACATCAGCTATCTGGATTTGGGTGAAGGAGAAGCGGGGGTGGAGATTGGGCAAGTTGCTGCGGGGGGTGCAGAGCTGTTTGCCGGGGTAGGGGTATGTAGGAGTAGCCAGGTGCAATACATTTGCAGAAATGTCTAAGAACATGTTTTCACTTTGTCATCATGGGGTATTGTGATGTCATTATGGGGTATTGTGATGTCATCATGGGGTATTGTGATGTCATCATGGGGTATTGTGATGTCATCATGGGGTATTGTGTGCAGCTGGTTGAGAAAAACAATCCATTTAATACATTTTGAATTCAGGCTGTAACCAGAACAAAATGTGGAATACGTCAAGGGATGTGAATTATTTTCTGTATGTAGGGTTGGATTATAAAATGAACAGAGTATATCCACAGTGTTTTAAAGTCTACTGAGTAACCAGAACAAGCCACAGGGCACTGCTGCCTACCGTGTTTACTCCACCTGACTGGCCTAATGGATGGGATGCTAGCGGACAGCGGACAGCGGACACAAGGGGGTGTTTCACAGGATTGAAAAACAACAGGAGAGAGGAGAGAGATAAACATCTTGCTGTATACTCTCTCTCTCTCTCACACATTCTTGCTCTCTGTCTCTTTCGTTCTCGCTCTCACTCACTCTCTCGCTCTCCCTCTCCCACTTCCTCTCTCTCTCGCTCTCTTTCTCTCTCTCTCTCTCGCTCTCTTTCTCTCGCTCTCTTTCTCTCGCTCTCTTTCTCTCTCTCTCTCGCTCTCTTTCTCTCTCTCTCTCGCTCTCTTTCTCTCTCTCTCTCGCTCTCCCACTTCCTCTCTCTCTCTCTCTCTCTGTACTCTAAACATACAGAGAGATACCTGGTGAAATATGTATGACTTTTAATATAGAATGTGCTGTTGCAGCCATAGCATGTGTCTTCTTGTAACCTTTGAACCCAGAAAATGTAGTTATGCCCAGTGCATTGTGAGTCATTGGGGAACATGGTGTGTTACCGAGTGAGTTCAAACCCTGGCCTCCTGTGTTCCTCGACTGTGTTAGCCCACTGAGCTAAAGCCTAAGCGTTAGTAGCATCTTATTTAGGCAGATGGAAAGTTAAGTTAAGTTAGTACTAAAAGACAGGTGTGGTTTTACATCGAGAGCAACAACATTTATTGCACAGCAAAATATATTCAGAATACCTTTCAACTGTCAACATCAGACAACTATTACTACATACTAGACCTTTCAACTGTCAACATCATTAAACTATTACTACATACTAGACCTTTTGAAATGTCAACATCATAAAACTATTACTACATACTAGACCTTTCAACATCATAAAACTATTACTACATACTAGACCTTTCAACTGTCAACATCATAAAACTATTACTACATACTAGACCTTTCAACATCATAAAACTATTTCTACATACTAGACCTTTAACTGTCAACATCATAAAACTATTACTACATACTAGACCTTTAACTGTCAACATCATAACACTAATACTACATACTAGACCTTCAACAGTCAACATCATAATAAAACTATTACTACATACTAGACCTTTCAACTGTCAACATCATAACACTATTACTACATACTAGACCTTTAACTGTCAACATCATAAAACTATTACTACATACTAGACCTTTCAACTGTCAACATCAGAAAACTATTACTACATACTAGACCTTTCAACTGTCAACATCATACAACTTACTACATACTAGACCTTTCAACTGTCAACATCATAAAACTTACTACATACTAGACCTTTAACTGTCAACATCATAAAACTATTACTACATACTAGACCTTTCAACATCATAAAACTATTACTACATACTAGACCTTTCAACTGTCAACATCATAACACTAATACTACATACTAGACCTTTCAACTGTCAACATCATAACACTAATACTACATACTAGACCTTTAACTGTCAACATCATAAAACTATTACTACATACTAGACCTTTCAACTGTCAACATCATAAAACTATTACTACATACTAGACCTTTCAACTGTCAACATCATAAAACTATTACTACATACTAGACCTTTCAACTGTCAACATCAGACAACTATTACTACATACTAGACCTTTCAACTGTCAACATCATAAAACTATTACTACATACTAGACCTTTAACTGTCAACATCATAAAACTATTACTACATACTAGACCTTTTGAAATGTCAACATCATAAAACTATTACAACATACTAGACCTTTCAACTGTCAACATCATACAACTATTACTACATACTAGACCTTTCAACATCATAAAACTATTTCTACATACTAGACCTTTCAACTGTCAACATCATAAAACTATTACTACATACTAGACCTTTCAACTGTCAACATCATAAAACTATTACTACATACTATAACTTTAACTGTCAACATCATAATAAAACTATTACTACATACTAGACCTTTCAACTGTCAACATCATAACACTATTACTACATACTAGACCTTCAACAGTTAACATCATAATAAAACTATTACTACATACTAGACCTTTCAACTGTCAACATCATAACACTATTACTACATACTAGACCTTTCAACTGTCAACATCATAACACTATTACTACATACTAGACCTTCAACAGTTAACATCATAATAAAACTATTACTACATACTATAACTTTAACTGTCAACATCATAATAAAACTATTACTACATACTAGACCTTTCAACTGTCAACATCATAACACTATTACTACATACTAGACCTTCAACAGTTATCATAATAAAACTATTACTACATACTAGACCTTTCAACTGTCAACATCATAACACTATTACTACATACTAGACCTTTCAACTGTCAACATCATAACACTATTACTACATACTAGACCTTTAACTGTCAACATCATAAAACTATTACTACATACTAGACCTTTAACTGTCAACATCATAAAACTATTACTACATACTAGACCTTTAACTGTCAACATCATAAAACTATTACTACATACTAGACCTTTCAACTGTCAACATCATAAAACTATTACTACATACTAGACCTTTCAACTGTCAACATCATAACACTAATACTACATACTAGACCCTTAACTGTCAACATCATAAAACTATTACTACATACTAGACCTTTCAACTGTCAACATCATAAAACTATTACTACATACTAGACCTTTAACTGTCAACATCATAAATCTATTACTACATACTAGACCTTTCAACTGTCAACATCATAAAACTATTACTACATACTAGACCTTTAACTGTCAACATCATAAAACTATTACTACATACTAGACCTTTCAACATCATAAAACTATTACTACATACTAGACCTTTCAACTGTCAACATCATAAAACTATTACTACATACTAGACCTTTCAACTGTCAACATCATAAAACTATTACTACATACTAGACCTTTCAACTGTCAACATCATAAAACTATTACTACATACTATAACTGTCAACATCATAATAAAACTATTACTACATACTAGACCTTTCAACTGTCAACATCATAACACTATTACTACATACTAGACCTTCAACAGTCAACATCATAATAAAACTATTACTACATACTAGACCTTTCAACATCATAAAACTATTACTACATACTAGACCTTTCAACTGTCAACATCATAAAACTATTACTACATACTAGACCTTTCAACAGTCAACATCATAAAACTATTACTACATACTAGACCTTTCAACAGTCAACATCATAAAACTATTACTACATACTAGACCTTTCAACATCATAAAACTATTACTACATACTAGACCTTTCAACATCATAAAACTATTACTACATACTAGACCTTTCAACTGTCAACATCATAACACTAATACTACATACTAGACCCTTAACTGTCAACATCATAAAACTATTACTACATACTAGACCTTTCAACTGTCAACATCATAAAACTATTACTACATACTAGACCTTTCAACTGTCAACATCATAAAACTATTACTACATACTAGACCTTTCAACTGTCAACATCATAAAACTATTACTACATACTAGACCTTCAACTGTCAACATCATAAAACTATTACTACATACTAGACCTTTCAACATCATAAAACTATTACTACATACTAGACCTTTCAACTGTCAACATCATAAAACTATTACTACATACTAGACCTTTAATTGTCAACATCATAAAACTATTACTACATACTAGACCTTTCAACTGTCAACATCATAAAACTATTACTACATACTAGACCTTTCAACTGTCAACATCATAAAACTATTACTACATACTAGACCTTCAACTGTCAACATCATAAAACTATTACTACATACTAGACCTTTCAACATCATAAAACTATTACTACATACTAGACCTTTCAACTGTCAACATCATAAAACTATTACTACATACTAGACCTTTCAACTGTCAACATCATAAAACTATTACTACATACTAGACCTTTCAACTGTCAACATCATAAAACTATTACTACATACTAGACCTTTAATTGTCAACATCATAAAACTATTACTACATACTAGACCTTTCAACTGTCAACATCATAAAACTATTACTACATACTAGACCTTTCAACTGTCAACATCATAAAACTATTACTACATACTAGACCTTCAACAGTCAACATCATATAATAAAACTATTACTACATACTAGACCTTTCAACTGTCAACTGTCAACATCATAACACTATTACTACATACTAGACCTTTAATTGTCAACATCATAAAACTATTACTACATACTAGACCTTTCAACTGTCAACATCATAAAACTTACTACATACTAGACCTTTCAACTGTCATCATAAAAATATTACTACATACTTGACCTTTCAACTGTCAACATCAGAAAACTATTACTACATACTAGACCTTTCAACATCAGACAACTATTACTACATACTAGACCTTTCAACTGTCAACATCATAAAACTATTACTACATACTAGACCTTTAACTGTCAACATCATAAAACTATTACTACATACTAGACCTTTAACTGTCAACATCATAAAACTATTACTACATACTAGACCTTCAACAGTCAACATCATAAAACTATTACTACATACTAGACCTTTCAACTGTCAACATCATAAAACTATTACTACACACTAGACCTTTCAACTGTCAACATCATTAAACTATTACTACATACTAGACCTTTAACTGTCAACATCATAAAACTATTACTACATACTAGACCTTTCAACATCATTAAACTATTACTACATACTAGACCTTCAACTGTCAGTTTGGTCAGGGGGTCAGCTATTTATCATCATGGCAGAATAACCAGCCACAGTTTTCTACTTTTTTACCTCCTCTCCTCTCCTCTCCTCTCCTCTCCTCTCCTCTCCTCTCTCTGAATGACACCCAACATTTATGTGGTCAGCCCCTTCCACTACCGCCTAGTGTTTCCCTGTTTCTCTTGTCCTACTGCAAACCAGGTAAGCACCAAGGCAACTCCACTTCAGTGATCAGAGAGCGAGAGGTACGCTGTACTGTGCCTTCAAAAAGTATTCAGACCCCTTGATATTTTCCACATGTTGTTACGTTACGGTCTTATTCTAAAATGGTCTACACACAAAACCCCATAATGACATCACAATACACCATAATGATATCACAATACCCCATAACGACGAAGCGAAAACAGGTTTTTATACATTTTTGCAAATGTATTAAAGATAAAAAACATAAATACTTTATTTATATAAGTAATCAGACTCTTCCTAGAGCTGGCCGCCCGGCCAAACTAAGCATTTGGGGGAGAAGTGCTTGATCAGGGAGGTGACCAAGAACCCGATGGTCACTCTGACAGAGCTCTAGAGTTCCTCTGTGGAGATGGGAGAACCTTCCAGAAGGAAAACCAACTCTGCAGCACTCCACCAATCAGGTCTTTATGGTAGAGTGGCCAGACGGAAGCTGCTCCTCAGTAAAAGACATGACTGCCCGCTTGGAGTTTGCCAAAAGGCACCTAAAGTCTCAAAGAACATGATAAACACGATTCTCTGGTCTGATGAAACCAAGATTGAACTCTTTGGCCTGAATGCCAAGTGTCACGCCTGGAGGAAACCTGGCACCATCCCTACGGTGATGATGATGCTGGTGGTAGCAGCATCATGCTGTGGGAATGTTTTTCAGAGGCAGCGACTGGGAGACTAGTCAGGATCGAGGCAAAGATGAACGGAGCAAAGTACAGAGAGATCCTTGATGAAAACTTGCTCCAGAGCGCTCAGGATCTCAGACTGGGGTGAAGGATCACCTTCCAACAGGACAACGACCCTAAGCACACAGTCAAGACAATGCAGGAGTGGCTTCGGGACAAGTCTCTGAATATCCTTTAGTGGCCCAGCCAGAGCCCGAACATCTCTGGAGAGACCTGAAAATAGCTGTGCAGCGACGCTCACCATCCAACACGACAGAACTTAAGAGGATCTGCAGAGATGAATGCGAGAAACTCCCCAAATATAGGTGTGCCAAGCTTGTAACGTCATACCCACGAAGACTCAAGGCTGTAATCGCTGCCAAAGGTGATTCAACAAAGTACTGCGTAAAGGCTCTGAATACTTATGTAAATGTAATATTTCATTATTATCAATCACTACATTACTAAGCCATAATGGAACATTCACTACATTACTAAGCCATAATGGAACAATCACTACATTACTAAGCCATAATGGAACATTCACTACATTACTAAACCATAATGGAACATGCACTACATTACTAAGCCATAATGGAACAATCACTACATTACTAAGCCATAATGGAACAATCACTACATTACTAAGCCATAATGGAACATTATTAAGCCATAATGGAACATTATTAAGCCATAATGGAACAATCACTACATTACTAAGCCATAATGGAACAATCACTACATTACTAAGCCATAATGGAACAATCACTACATTACTAAGCCATAATGGAACAATCACTACATTACTAAGCCATAATGGAACAATCACTACATTACTAAGCCATAATGGAACAATCACTACATTACTAAGCCATAATGGAACAATCACTACATTACTAAGCCATAATGGAACAATCACTACATTACTAAGCCATAATGGAACAATCACTACATTACTAAGCCATAATGGAACAATCACTACATTACTAAGCCATAATGGAACAATCACTATATTACTAAGCCATAATGGAACATTCACTACATTACTAAGCCATAATGGAACAATCACTACATTACTAAGCCATAATGGAACAATCACTACATTACTAAGCCATAATGGAACAATCACTACATTACTAAGCCATAATGGAACAATCACTACATTACTAAGCCATAATGGAACAATCACTACATTACTAAGCCATAATGGAACATTCACTACATTACTAAGCCATAATGGAACATTCACTACATTACTAAGCCATAATGGAACAATCACTACATTACTAAGCCATAATGGAACAATCACTACATTACTAAGCCATAATGGAACAATCACTACATTACTAAGCCATAATGGAACAATCACTACATTACTAAGCCATAATGGAACATTACTAAGCCATAATGGAACAATCACTACATTACTAAGCCATAATGGAACAATCACTACATTACTAAGTCATAATGGAACAATCACTACATTGATAAGCCATAATGGAACAATCACTACATTAATAAGCCATAATGGAACAATCACTACATTACTAAGTCATAATGGAACAATCACTACATTACTAAGCCATAATGGAACAATCACTACATTACTAAGTCATAATGGAACAATCACTACATTACTAAGCCATAATGGAACAATCACTACATTACTAAGCCATAATGGAACAATCACTACATTACTAAGCCATAATGGAACATTCACTACATTACTAAGCCATAATGGAACAATCACTACAGTACTAAGCCATAATGGAACATTACTAAGCCATAATGAAACAATCACTACATTACTAAGCCATAATGGAACAATCACTACATTACTAAGCCGTAATGGAACATTCACTACATTACTAAGCCATAATGGAACAATCACTACATTACTAAGCCATAATGGAACAATCACTACATTACTAAGCCATAATGGAACAATCACTACATTACTAAGCCATAATGGAACAATCACTACATTACTAAGCCATAATGGAACAATCACTACATTACTAAGCCATAATGGAACAATCACTACATTACTAAGCCATAATGGAACAATCACTACATTACTAAGCCATAATGGAACAATCACTACATTACTAAGCCATAATGGAACATTACTAAGCCATAATGGAACAATCACTACATTACTAAGCCATAATGGAACATTCACTACATTACTAAGTCATAATGGAACAATCACTACATTACTAAGCCATAATGGAACATTATTAAGCCATAATGGAACATTATTAAGCCATAATGGAACAATCACTACATTACTAAGCCATAATGGAACAATCACTACATTACTAAGCCATAATGGAACATTCACTACATTACTAAACCATAATGGAACATTATTAAGCCATAATGGAACAATCACTACATTACTAAGCCATAATGGAACATTATTAAGCCATAATGGAACAATCACAAATGAAAGGCTTGGAAAACCGATGTGGTTTGTAAAATCAGAACACCTTCAGTTGAAATGCAGGTGTTAGAAACATGTTGTCAACTACACTATTTACTCAGTCTGCAGCAGTTATTATCTATTTTGGGATCTGTTTCACACACCAACTGATAGGCATTACCTACCGGACAACACACTGACACACACGCACACACACACACACACACACACACACACACAGACACACAGACACACTGACACACTGACACACTGAAGGCTGTTAGGTACCATTACAGGAACAGTCGTTCCATCTTACTGATCGTTTGTGATCGATAACTCAGTGTCCTGCAATACAATCCCTCAGTGTCCTGCAATACAATCCCTCAGTGTCCTGCAATACAATCCCTCACAGTGTCCTGCAATACAATCCCTCAGTGTCCTGCAATACAATCCCTCAGTGTCCTGCAATACAATCCCTCACAGTGTCCTGCAATACAATCCCTCAGTGTCCTGCAATACAATCCCTCAGTGTCCTGCAATACAATCCCTCAGTGTCCTGCAATACAATCCCTCAGTGTCCTGCAATACAATCCCTCACAGTGTCCTGCAATACAATCCCTCAGTGTCCTGCAATACAATCCCTCAGTGTCCTGCAATACAATCCCTCAGTGTCCTGCAATACAATCCCTCACAGTGTCCTGCAATACAATCCCTCACAGTGTCCTGCAATACAATCCCTCACAGTGTCCTGCAATACAATCCCTTACAGTGTCCTGCAATACAATCCCTCACAGTGTCCTGCAATACAATCCCTCACAGTGTCCTGCAATGCAATCCCTCACAGTGTCCTGCAATACAATCCCTTACAGTGTCCTGCAATACAATCCCTTACAGTGTCCTGCAATACAATCCCTCAGTGTCCTGCAATACAATCCCTCAGTGTCCTGCAATATAATCCCTCACAGTGTCCTGCAATACAATCCCTCACAGTGTCCTGCAATACAATCCCTCAGTGTCCTGCAATACAATCCCTCACAGTGTCCTGCAATACAATCCCTCAGTGTCCTGCAATACAATCCCTCAGTGTCCTGCAATGCAATCCCTCACAGTGTCCTGCAATACAATCCCTTACAGTGTCCTGCAATACAATCCCTTACAGTGTCCTGCAATACAATCCCTCAGTGTCCTGCAATATAATCCCTCAGTGTCCTGCAATACAATCCCTCACAGTGTCCTGCAATACAATCCCTCAGTGTCCTGCAATACAATCCCTCACAGTGTCCTGCAATACAATCCCTCACAGTGTCCTGCAATACAATCCCTCAGTGTCCTGCAATGCAATCCCTCAGTGTCCTGCAATGCAATCCCTCAGTGTCCTGCAATACAATCCCTCACAGTGTCCTGCAATACAATCCCTCACAGTGTCCTGCAATGCAATCCCTCAGTGTCCTGCAATGCAATCCCTCAGTGTCCTGCAATGCAATCCCTCAGTGTCCTGCAATGCAATCCCTCAGTGTCCTGCAATGCAATCCCTCAGTGTCCTGCAATGCAATCCCTTACAGTGTCCTGCAATGCAATCGCTCACAGTGTCCTGCAATGCAATCCCTCACAGTGTCCTGCAATGCAATCCCTCACAGTGTCCTGCAATGCAATCCCTCACAGTGTCCTGCAATGCAATCCCTCACAGTGTCCTGCAATGCAATCCCTCACAGTGTCCTGCAATGCAATCCCTCACAGTGTCCTGCAATGCAATCCCTCAGTGTCTTGCAATGCAATCCCTCACAGTGTCTTGCAATACAATCCCTCACAGTGTCCTGCAATGCAATCCCTCACAGTGTCTTGCAATACAATCCCTCACAGTGTCCTGCAATGCAATCCCTCACAGTGTCCTGCAATACAATCCCTCAGTGTCCTGCAATGCAATCCCTCAGTGTCCTGCAATGCAATCCCTCACAGTGTACTGCAATGCAATCCCTCACAGTGTACTGCAATGCAATCCCTCACAGTGTCCTGCAATGCAATCCCTCACAGTGTCCTGCAATGCAATCGCTCACAGTGTCCTGCAATGCAATAACTCAGTGTCCTGCAATGCAATCCCTCAGTGTCCTGCAATGTAATCCCTCACAGTGTCCTGCAATGCAATCCCTCAGTGTCCTGCAATGCAATCCCTCACAGTGTCCTGCAATGCAATCCCTCAGTGTCCTGCAATGCAATCCCTCAGTGTCCTGCAATGCAATCCCTCAGTGTCCTGCAATGAAATCCCTCACAGTATCCTGCAATGCAATCCCTCACAGTGTCCTGCAATGAAATCCCTCACAGTGTCCTGCAATGCAATCCCTCAGTGTCCTGCAATGCAATCCCTCACAGTGTCCTGCAATGCAATCCCTCACAGTGTCCTGCAATGCAATCCCTCACAGTGTCCTGCAATGCAATCCCTCACAGTGTCCTGCAATGCAATCCCTCAGTGTCCTGCAATGCAATCCCTCACAGTGTCCTGCAATGCAATCCCTCACAGTGTCTTGCAATACAATCCCTCACAGTGTCCTGCAATGCAATCCCACAGTGTCCTGCAATGCAATCCCTCACAGTGTCCTGCAATGCAATCCCTCAGTGTCCTGCAATGCAATCCCTCACAGTGTCCTGCAATGCAATCCCTCAGTGTCCTGCAATGCAATCCCTCACAGTGTCCTGCAATGCAATCCCTCACAGTGTCCTGCAATGCAATCCCTCAGTGTCTTGCAATACAATCCCTCAGTGTCCTGCAATGCAATCCCTCACAGTGTCTTGCAATGCAATCCCTCACAGTGTCCTGCAATGCAATCCCTCACAGTGTCCTGCAATGCAATCCCTCACAGTGTCTTGCAATACAATCCCTCAGTGTCCTGCAATGCAATCCCTCACAGTGTCCTGCAATGCAATCCCTCACAGTGTCTTGCAATACAATCCCTCACAGTGTCCTGCAATGCAATCCCTCACAGTGTCCTGCAATGCAAACCACTTTCCTCTCCCAATCCCTCCAACAAACCATTTTCCTCTCCCAATCCCTCCAACAAACCATTTTCCTCTCCCAATTCCTCCAACAAACCGTTTTCCTCTCCCAATTCCTCCAACAAACCATTTTCCTCTCCCAATCCCTCCAACAAACCACTTTCCTCTCCCTCCATTGCTCCAAAGGATATCAATAGTTAGACACTGAGACTGTGGTTTCTATTTTTGGCTGTGTCAAATGCACGGGGCTTTGCAATTTCATCGTGTAAAAACTGACACGCTGGTTTTTCCCTGACGCCCGGTTCGGAAATGTACCTGTCTAACATCAGCTCCCTTGCCCTGAGGTGGGAAGGGGTGAACTATTTGAGCTGTGTCCTTCAGTTGAATGATAGGGCAAAATGTAACATTCCCGCCTAAATAGACATACTCAAACGTAATTATTTTTCATGAGATGGCGATTTAAAAAAAAAAAAAACTGGTAATGTTACGTAGTTTAAGGAAAGGTCTGGAACTTTTGAGGTTCACAAGAATGCAAAAAATGGGATCTTACTTAGTGACAGAACAATATTGGCACTATTTCATGTAACTGACGACAGAGAATTGTTCTCTTAAACGTGCACTGCGCAGAGACATCATTCAAATGTGTGTAGACTAGTTACAATTTTAAGCAGGAAAGGGATGTCGTCCATCTGTGACCAAGAGAAAGTGGTCTTGTTTTTTTATTTCTATTAAATTATAAAAAAATAAAAATAATAATAATGTTAAGTTCTAAATCCGGTTGAGAATATCATGCTGGGAGGTGGGAGAACCGGGCTGAGGGAGAGCCAGTGAGGATAATCCAATAGCGATATAGCAAGGGAAATATGAAGGAGATAGATTCCAGAGGCAATATTCCAGAGGCGGCAGAGGGCACAGGGGACGAGGGGAACAGTCAACAATAGCCCTCATAGCCTGGTTCCTCTCTAGGTTTCTTCCTAGGTTTTGGCCTTTCTAGGGAGTTTTTCCTGGCCACCGTGCTTCTACACCTGCATTGCTTGCTGCTTGGGGTTTTAGGCTGGGTTTCTGTACAGCACTTCGAGATATTAGCTGATGTACGAAGGGCTATATAAAATAAACTTGATTGATTTATTGAACAAGCTGGTGATCGGAGGAAGGCTCCAGGCAGGTTTTAGGGGATCCCACAAAATGGCTACCCAGACTATTATTGGGTAGTTCCGAAGATATCTGAAAATAAGTTAATAATAACTATATAAAACCCCCCAAAACATAACTATGTGTAACGGTAGTCCTCCTCCTCTACAACCGAAGAGGAGGAGTAGTGATTGAACCAAGGCGCAGCGGGTTGATATGACATAATTTTAATAAAACAAGACGGGAAAAACACGAAACGAAACCACTTGAAATAATAAACAAAATAACAAAACAAATGTAGACAAACCTGAACTATACGAACTTACATATAACACTAAGAACGCACGAACAGGGAAAATAGACCACCCAAACTCACGTCCTGACCAACTAACACATACAACAAACTAACAGAAATAGGTCAGGAACGTGACATAACCCCCCCCTTAAGGTGCGAACTCCGGACGCACCAGCACAAAGTTTAGGGGAGGGTCTGGGTGGGCATCTGACCACGGTGGTGGCTCAGGCTCAGGACGAGGTCCCCACCCCACCATAGTCAATCCCAGCTTGCTAATCCCCCTCAGAATGACCACCCCTCTCCTCCACCCACCTAATATAGGCAACACAAAATAAAGGTACAGCTCCGGGACAAGGTAGCTCAGGACATAGAGGTAGGTGAGAATAGAGAGGTAGATAGAGAGGTAGCTCAGGATAGAGGGGCAACTCCGGACTGAAAGGCAGCTCCGGACAGAGAGACAGCTCTGGACTGAGGGGCAGTTCTGGATTAATGGCCGCTCTGGGCTGAGGGGCAGCTCATGACTGGCTGACGGCTCTGGACGCTCATGGCTAGCTGACAGCTCTGGACGCTCATGGCTGGCTGACGGCTCTGGACGCTCATGGCTGGCTGACGGCTCTGGACGCTCATGGCTGGCTGACAGCTCTGGACGCTCATGGCTCGCTGACAGCTCTGGACGCTCATGGCTAGCTGACAGCTCTGGACGCTCATGGCTGGCTGACGGCTCTGGACGCTCATGGCTGGCTGACGGCTCTGGACGCTCATGGCTAGCTGACGGCTCTGGACGCTCATGGCTCGCTGGCGGCTCTGGACGCTCATGGCTCGCTGGCGGCTCTGGCAGATCCTGTCTGGTTGGCGGCTCTGGCAGATCCTGTCTGGTTGGCGGCTCTGGCAGATCCTGTCTGGTTGGCGGCTCTGGCAGATCCTGTCTGGTTGGCGGCTCTGGCAGATCCTGTCTGGTTGGCGGCTCTGGCAGATCCTGTCTGGCGAATGGCTCTAGCGGCTCCTGACTGACTAACGGCTCTGACGGCTCGGGACAGACGGGCGGCTCTAATGGCTCGGGACAGACGGATGGTTCAGACGGCGCTGGGGAGACGGATGGCTCAGATGGCGCTGGGGAGACGGATGGCTCAGATGGCGCTGAGGAGACGGATGGCTCAGATGGCGCTGAGGAGACGGATGGCTCAGACGGCGCTGGGGAGACGGATGGCTCAGATGGCGCTGAGGAGACGGATGGCTCAGATGGCGCTGCGGAGACGGATGGCTCAGACTGATCCTGTCTAGCGGAAGGCTTTGGCTGCTCCTGTCTGGCGGAAGGCTCTAGCGGCTCCAGTCTGGCGGAAGGCTCTGTAGGCTCATGGCAGACGGGCGGCTTTGCAGGCTCATGGCAGACGGGCAGTTCATGCGGCGCTTGGCAGACGGACAGTTCAGGCGCCGTTGGGCAGACGGCAGACTCTGGCCGGCTGAGACGCACTGAAGGCCTGGTGCGTGGTGCCGGAACTGGAGGCACCGGACTGGAGACACGCACTTCAAGCCTAGTGCGGGGAGCAGGGACAGGGCACACTGGACTCTCAAAACGTACTATTTGCCTGGTGCGTGGTACCGGCACTGGTGGCACCGGGCTGAGGGCACGCACATCAGGACGAGTACGGGGAGAAGGAACAGTGTGTACAGGGCTCTGGAGACGCACAGGTGGCTTAGTGCGTGGTGCCAGAACTGGAGGCACTGGGCTGGAGACACGCACCATAGGGAGAGTGCGTGGAGGAGGAACAGGGCTCTGGAGACGCACTGGAAGCCTGGTGCGTAGTGTAGGCACTGGTGGTACTGGGCTGGGGCGGGGAGGTAGTGCCGGAAATACCGGACCGTGCAAGCGTACTGGCTCCCTTGAGCATTGAGCCTGCCCAACCTTACCTGGTTGAATGCTCCCCGTTGCCCGACCAGTGCGGGGAGGTGGAATAACCCGCACCGGGCTATGTAGGCGAACCGGGGACACCATGCGTAAGGCTGGTGCCATGTAAGCCGACCCGAGGAGACGTACTGGTGGCCAGATATGAAGGGCCGGCTTCATGACATTTGGCTCAATGCCCAATCTAGCCCTACCAGTGCGGGGAGGTGGAATACCCCGCACTGGGCTATGCACACGTACAGGAGACACCGTGCGCTCTACTGCGTAACACGGTGTCTGCCCGTACTCCCGCTCTCCACGGTTAGCCTGGGAAGTGGGCGCAGGTCTCCTACCTGCCCTTGGCCCACTACCTCTTAGCCCCCCCCCAAGAAATTTTTGGGTAGTACTCACGGGCTTTTCGGGCTTCCGTGCCAGACGCGTCCCCTCATAATGCCGGTTCCTCTCTCCCGTTTCCTCCGCTCTCCGAGCTGCCTCCAGCTGTTCCCATGGGCGGCGATTCACCTCCACTTTAGCCCATGGTCCTTTTCCTTCCATGATCTCCTCCCAAGACCATAAATCCTGCTTCGTGCGCTGTCCGTTCCTCCCGTTACACCGCTGCTTGGTTCTGGTTATTTGGTGGGTGGTTCTGTAACGGTAGTCCTCCTCCTCTACAACCGAAGAGGAGGAGTAGTGATTGAACCAAGGCGCAGCGGGTTGATATGACATAATTTTAATAAAACAAGACGGGAAAAACACGAAACGAAACCACTTGAAATAATAAACAAAATATCAAAACAAATGTAGACAAACCTGAACTATACGAACTTACATATAACACTAAGAACGCACGAACAGGGAAAATAGACTACACAAAAGGAACGATGTACAAACAAACCGAACAGTCCCGTATGGTGCGACAAACACTGACACAGGAGACAACCACCCACAACGAACACTGTGAAACAACCTACCTAAATATGACTCTCAATTAGAGGAAACGCCAAACACCTGCCTCTAATTGAGAGCCATACCAGGCAACCCTTAAACCAACATAGAAACAGAAAACATAGAATGCCCACCCAAACTCACGTCCTGACCAACTAACACATACAACAAACTAACAGAAATAGGTCAGGAACGTGACACTATGTTTGTTATTATAAGTAACCAGATGGTGACTACAACTAAGTTATTAAGTCTTTGACCACACTGTGTGGTTAAAAACTAATGCTTCCTACACTTTAAGTTAGACGAAATAAATGGAGCCGGCCGGAAAAGCAATTGTCTCAAATGTAATTTACTTGACGTATAGAAAATAATCATTTTGTATGGTATTCAAATAAGGATGAGATTTTACATCGAAGCAAAGAGAAATATAAAGTGTATATTTCAGCCAAGCCATTATCTAAGGGTAAGAATGGTCCAATAAGACAATTGTGTGTGTGTGTGTGTGTGTGTGTGTGTGTGTGTGTGTGTGTGTGTGTGTGTGTGTGTGTGTGTGTGTTTGTGTGTGTGTGTGTGTGTGTGTGTGTGTGTGTGTGTGTGTGGTCTATTCTCTGAAACGCCAGAGCTACTAATCCAGTCCTTTAACTCTGCCTTCAACCTGATCCTTGACTGTCCAATAACCTCCTCTCCTTCTCTCCCACAGGGCACTGACTGACTGACAGCCACAACGATGAATAAAGAAACACCAACCTAACAACATCACACACACACCCATTGGCTCACGAGGAGGAAGATACAACACATTGGCCCCGCCCCTTCACACTGTCTTTGGACAAAAACAAAAAACAGCCGCTTAGTCACGATAGGACGAGGAGAGAGCCGCGATGCTTTGTACGGTGATGTTGACCCTGCAGGCGTTGTGCGTGTGTGTGTGTGTGGCCATGCAGCAATATCCAGCTGCCTGGGGCCACTATGACGTGTGTAAGAGTCAGATCTACACAGAGGAAGGGTTAACGTGGGACTACATGGCCTGTCAACCAGAAGCTACAGTCATGACCAAGTACCTGACCGTCAGCCTGGACCCGCCCAATATCACCTGTGGAGACCCACCTGAGACATACTGCACACTGGTGAGTACTGGCAAACACACACACATAAACACACACACACGGCACGGACATATCTTGGTGAGTGTGATGGATGTACACACACACACACACACACACACACACACACACACACACACACACACACACACACACACACACACAGCTGACTGTGATGGTGATGAATGAGAAGGTTGGTTTCAGCCCACAAACTCTATTGTTCTGTGTTACACAACGGGATGTATGCACACACACACACACACTGTTATGTACAGTTGAAGTTGGAAGTTTACATACATCTTAGCCAAATACATTTAAACTCAGTTTTTCCACAATTCCTGACATTTAATCAGAGTAAAAATTCCCTGTCTTAAGTGAGATAGGATAACCACTTTATTTTAAGAATGTGAAATGTCAGAATAATAGTAGAGAGAATGATTTATTTTCAGCTTTTATTTCTTTCATCATATTCCCAGTGGGTCAGACGTTTACCTACACTCAATTAGTATTTGGTAGCATTGCCTTTAAATTGTTTAACTTGGGTCAAATGTTTAGGGTAGCCTTCCACACTTTTCGCACCAAAGTACTCTAGGAGACAGAACGCATCTCCTTCCTGAGTGGTACGACGGCTACGTGGTCCCATGGTGTTTATACTTGCGTACTATTGTTTGTACAGATGAACGTGGTACTTTCAGGCGTTTGGAAATTGCTCCCAAGGATGAACCAGACTTGTGGAGGTCTATAATTCTTTTTCTTAGTTCTTGGCTGATTTTCTTTAGATTTTACCATGATGTCAAGCAAAGAGGCACTGAGTTTGAAGGTAGGCCTTGAAATACATCCACAGGTACACCTCCAATTGACTCAAATGATGTCAATTAGCCTATCAGAAGCTTCTAAAGCCATGACATCATTTTCTGGAATTTTCCAAGCTGTTTAAAGGCACAGTCAACTTAGTGTATGTAAACTTCTGACCCACTGGAATTGTGATACAGTGAGTTATAAGTGACATAATCTGTCTGTAAATTGTTGGAAATATTACTTGTTTCATGCACAAAGTAGATGTCCTAACTGACTTGCCAAAACTATAGTTTGTTTACAAAAAATGTATGGAGTGGTTGAAAAACGAGTTTTAAAGACTCCAACCTAAGTGTATGTAAACCTCCGACTTCAACTGTACACCTGGGTGTGTGTTTGTGTGTGTTTGAAGTGTGGAGAGGGGGAGAATTGCAATATTATCAGTTATGGACTACATTCTCATCCTGCCCTTGTTGATGTCTGTTCCCTCTACAAGCAAGATGTTCCCCCCGCTGTGCCTGGTGATGTCATAATGCTGAGTCTACCTTCTCAGTCAAACCAAACACACGTAATAGAGATGTTTCATTTGGACCGTTGTGTGGCTTTTGCGGCCGTATTACAGAGCATCACTAAATATGACTATATACCAACATAAAAAGTGGGTGCTGAAAAAATAATTTTCCTCCCTAAACTCCAGATGGCACAGAGACGTTTAGTGGCACGGCAAGATGAAAGAGAGAGAGAGAGAGGAATGTCTCTCTGTGTGTGTGTGTGTGTGTGTGTGTGTGTGTGTGTGTGTGTGTGTGTGTGTGTGTGTGTGTGTGTGTGTGTGTGTGTGTGTGTGTGTGTGTGTGTGTGTGTGTGTGGTGGGGGGGGGGGGGGGGGGGGTGCATTATTTTAAGGCAAGGCAGAGAGAGAGACAGAGAGAGAGAGACATATTCTGTTTTATCTGCTGACATTCCTAGCGGGCACACAGTCAGACTGGCACCCTTGACCTTACCCTCAGAAGCCTCTCACAGTTACTATAGCGATGTGTTGAGCACACAGATGAGCTCTGTTAGGCAATCAGAAGGCACCATGCTGGTCAGAACCAAGAAGCTAATCCCACCAGAGTTCTAGTTCAATATTCTGAACAGACCGTGTCTGTGTCCCTCTGACATTGGCTCTGTTCGAATACCCATACTTAAAATAGTGTATACTACATATTAATGAGTATATACTACATTCTATATATACGATTAGTTCATTGTAATATACTGTAAACAAACGGCATCGTTTCAGTTGAGAGTACTAGCTCTTCGCCTGTCTACGGGAAATTGATGCTGTTGCTATGCAACCTCTTGCTAGCTGCTTAGCATAACAACTGACTAAAACCAAATCAAACGTTTATTAGTCACATGCGCCGAATACAACAGGTTTTAGACCTTACAGTGAAATGTTTACTTATGAGCCCCCAAACCAACAATGTAGTTTAAAAAAAATACGGATAAGAATAAGAAATTAAATTAACAAGTGATTAAAGAGCAGAAGTAAAATAACAATAGCGAGACTATATACAGGGGGGTACCGGTACAGAGTCAATGTGCGGGGGCTCCGGTTAGTTGAGGTAATATGTACATGTAGGCCGAGCAGTTGCCATACCAGGCAATGATGCAACCAGTCAGGATGCTCTCGATGGTGCAGCTGTAGAACCTTTTGAGGATCTGGGGACCCATGCCAAATCTTTTCAGTCTCCTGAGGGGGAATAGGTTTTGTTGTGCCCTCTTCACGACTGTCTTGGTGTGCTTGGACCATGTTAGTTTGTCGGTGATGTGGACACCAAGGAACTTTAAACTCTCAACCTGCTCCACTGCAGCCCCGTCGATGAGAATGGGGGCGTGCTCGTTCCTCCTTTTCCTGTAGTCCACAATCATCTCCTTTGTCGTGATCACGTTGAGGGAGAGGTTGTTGTCCTGGCACCACACGGCCATCTGTCATCGACAAACTTAATGATGGTGTTGAAGTCGTGCCTGGCCATGCAGTCATGAGTGAAAAGGGAGTACAGGAGGGGACTGAACACACACCCCTGAGAGGCCCCTGTGTTGAGGATCAGCGTGGCGGATGTGTTGTTACCTACCCTTACCACCTGGGGGCGGCCCGCCAGGAGTCCAGGATCCAGTTGCAGAAGGAGGTGTTTAGTTCCAGGGTCCTTAGCTTAGTGATGAGCTTTGAGGGCAGGCTAGTTGAGATCAAGTTCTCATTTGCATCTGCGACCTGGCCAAGATAAAGCATAGCAATTCGACACATACAACACATACAACAACACAGAGTTACACAAAGAATAAACAAAACATACAGTCAATAATACAGTATAAAAATACAAAACAAAAAGTCTATATACAGTGCGTGCAAATGAGGTAAGATAAGGGAGTTAAGGCAATAAATAGGCCACAGTGGCGAAGTAATTACAATATAGCAATTTAACACTGGAATGGTAGGATGTGCAGAAGATGAATGTGCAAGTAGAGATACTGGGGTGCAAAGGAGCAAGATAAATAAATAAATAAATACAGTATTGGGATGAGGTAGATAGATGGGCTGTTAACAGGTGGGCTATGTGCAGTGATCTGTGAGCTGCTCTGACAGCTGGTGCTTAAAGCTAGTGAGGGAGATATGTGGCTCCAGCTTCAGTGATTTTTGCAGTTCGTTCCAGTCATTGGCAGCAGAGAACTGGAAGGAAAGGCGACCAAAGGAGGAATTGGCTTTGGGGGTGACCAGTGAGATATACCTGCTGGAGCGCGTGCTGCGGGTGGGTGCTGCTATGGTGACCAGAGAGCTGAGATAAGGCGGAGCTTTACCTAGCAGAGACTTGTAGATAACCTGTAGCCAGTGGGTTTGGCGATGAGTATGAAGTGAGGGCAAACCAACGAGAGCATACAGGTCGCAGTGGTGGGTAGTGTATGGGTCTTTGGTGACAAAACGGATGGCACTGTGATAGACTGCATCCAATTTCTTGAGTAGAGTGTTGAGTATTTTATAGATGACATCGCCGAAGTCGAGGATCGGTAGGATGGTCAGTTTTACGAGGGTATGTTTGGCAGCATGAGTGAAGGATGCTTTGTTGCGAAATAGGAAGCCAATTCTAGATTTATTTGGGGATTTGAGATGCTTCATGTGAGTCTGGAAGGAGAGTTTACTGTCTAACCAGACACCTAGGTATTTGTAGTTGTCCACGTATTCTAAGTCAGAGCCGTCCAGATTAGTGATGCTGGACGGGCGGGCAGGAGTGGGCAGTGATCGGTTGAAGAGCATGCATTTAGTTTAACTTGCATTTAAGAGCAGTTGGAGGTCACGGAAGGAGAGTTGTATGGCATTGAAGCTCGTCTGGAGGTTTGTTAACACAGTGTCCAGAGAAGGCCCCGATGTATACAGAATGGTGTCGTCTGCATAGAGGTGGATCAGAGAATCCCCAGCAGCAAGAGTGACATCATTGATGTATAGAGAGAAGAGAGTCGGCCCGAGAAATGAACCCTGTGGCACCCCCATAGAGACTGCCAGAGGTCCGGACAACAGGCCCTCCGATTTGACATACTGAACTCTATCAGAGTGGTGTTTTTCCCCCTGTGTGATGAGGGTGTCAGGTTCTTGTCCGGTTCTGGCATTTAGGTCGCCACAGACTAGTACATGTCCCTGGGCCTGGAAATGATTGATTTCCCCCTGTAGGATGGAGAAGCTGTCTTCATTAAAGTATGGGGATTCTAGTGAGGGGATATAGGTAGCACACAGGAGGACATTTTTCTCTGTTAAGGGCTGCAATCCCGGTAACGGGATCGATATGACAACAGCCAGTGAAAGTGCAGGGCGCCAAATTCAAAAAACAGAAATCTCATAATTAAAATTCCTCAGACATACATGTGTCTTATACCATTTTAAAGGTAATCTTGTTGTTAATCCCACCAAAGTGTCCGATTTTAAATATGCTTTTCAGCGAAAGCACCACAAACTAATATGTTAGGTCACACAAACCACAATAAGCACAGCCATTTTTCCAGCCAAAGATAGGAGTCACAAAAAGCACAAATAGAGATAAAATTAATCACTACCTTTGATGATCTTCATCAGATGACACTCATAGAACTTCATGTTAGACAATACATGTATGTTTTGTTTGATAAAGTTCATATTTATATAAAAAAATCGGAGTTTACATTGGCGCGTTCAGTAACAGTCAGTAGAAACATGTCAAACGATGTATTGAATCAATCTTTAGAATGTTGTTAACATAAATCTTGAATAACGTTCCAACTGGAGAATTACATTGACTTCAGATGAACGATGGAACAGAGCTCCCTCTTATGTGAACGCGCATGGTCAGGTCATGGCAGACTTGACTAATTCCTCTCTCATTCGGCCCCCCTTCACAGTAGAGGCATCAGACAAAGTTCTACAGACTGTTGACATCTAGTGGAAGCCGTAGGAAGTGAAAACTCATTCATATCTCACTGTTATTTCAATGGGATCTTGGTTGAAAATCGACCAGCCTAACAATTTCCACTTTCTGTTTGGATTTTTTCTCAGGTTTTTGCCTGCCATATGAGTTCTGTTATTCTCACAGACATAATTCAAACAGTTTTAGAAACTTCAGAGTGTTTTCTATCCAATACTAATAATAATAGCTATATTAGCAACTATGACTGAGGAGCAGGCCGTTTACTCTGGGCACCTCTGTGCACCTTTCATCCAAGCTACTCAATACTGCCCCCTGCAGCCACAAGAAGTTAATTAATATAATTTCCTTTTGAATTTCTAGCCAAATGTAAAATGTTCCTGTTTTGATTAATTTAATGGAGTGAGTTAGGTCTGCTCTATACCAAATTAGCATACCCCCTGAGTCGCTTCCCTGTTTCACACCTGGTAGTTTGATGGATGGGACTACCAGCTCTCTGTAACCTAGAGGGCAACCAGTGGATCCATCTCCTCTATACCATGTTTCTTGTAGGATGACAGTGTCTGTATTATCGATTGCTTTGATGAAGTCCAGGTTCCTGCTCTTTAGGCCAAAGGCAGATGACCTCAGGCCTTGGATATTCCAGGATAAGATAGAGAGACAGAGACAGCCAGAGACAGAGAAAGATAGCGATAGCCAGAGACAGATAGCGACAGAGATGTAGCGAGAGACAGAGAAATTTAGCGACAGAGATATAGCGAGAGACAGAGAAAGATAGCCATTGAGAGATAGCGAGAGACAGAGAGAGATATCGATAGCGAGAGAGAGAAAGATAGCGATAGAGATAGCGATTTAGAGAGAGAGATGGCGACAGAGAGAGAGAGATAGAGAAAGGCTGCTAAAGGCAGCCTGAGGCCAAACCACACTACCAACAACATTGGACACTTTATCAAACACATATCCTTCACTATCTCTATTTCTGTCTCGTCTCTCTCTGTCTCTTTCTATCTCTGTTTCTGTCTCTCTCTCTCTCTCTCTGTCTCTTTCAATTCAATTTCAATTGAAGGGCTTTATTGCCATGGGAAACATATGTTTACATTGCCATATTATGTTTATATAATGTACAGTGTTGTTATGATGTCATGATGTGCAGGTAGTTAAGATATGGGTTGTATTTACAACCGTGTTTGTTCTTCACTGGTTGACCTTTTCTTGTGGCAACAGGTCACACATCTTGTTGTTATGAATGCACACTGTGGTATTTCACCCAATAGATATGAGAGTTTATCAAAATGTGATTTATTTTGGAATTCTTTGTGGGGTCCTGTGTAATCCGAGGGAAATATGTGTCTCTAATATGGTCATACATTTGGAGCGGCAGGGTGGCCTAGTGGTTAGAGTGTCGGACAAGTAACCGAAATGTTGCGAGATCGAAAATCCCCAAGTTGACAAGGTAAAAATCAGTCGTTCAGCCCCTGAACATGGCATTTAACCCAGTGTTCCTAGGCTGTCATTGAAAATAAGAATTTGTTCATAAACAGACTTACCTAGTTAAATAAAGGGGAAAAAAATACATTTGGCAGGAGGTTAGGAAGTGCAGCTTAGTTTTTTACCTAATTTAGTCATCTCTTTAGAGCCAGGTCTGCCTTTGGCAGCCTTTCTCAATAGCAAGCCTATGCACACTGAGTCTGTACATATATTCAAAGATTTTCAGATAGCTGAGGAGACTCTTCTCCAGGTTCATCTCTCTGTAGGTGATGGCTTTGTTATGGAAGGTTGGGAATCGCTTCCACCACATACCAACACCACCACCCCACACATCAACACCACTACCACACACACCACCACATACACCACACACCATCACCACACACACCAACGCCACACATCAACACCACTACCACACACACCACCACATACACCACACACCACCACCACCACAAACACACCACCACCACACACACATTGAACACACCACAACCACACACACACACGCCACACATCACCACCACACACACCAACGCCACACATCACCACCACCACCACATACACCACCACATCACCACCACCACCACATCACCACCACCACCACCACACACCACCACCACCACCACTACCAACACCATCACACCACCACAACCACACAAACACCACCACCACACACACACCATCACACACCACCACCACACACACCACCACCACCACCACCACACAACAACGTCACACACACATCACAGCCCACCACACACACATCACCACCACAAACACCACCACCACCACATACACCACCACCACACAAACCACCACACATCACCAACACCACACCACAACACTCACCACCACACATCACCACCACACATCACCACCACACATCACCACCACATACACCACCACACACACACACACCACCACTACACACACCACACATCACCACCACATACACCACAACACAAAACACACACCACCACCCACACACCATCACACGCACCACCACACACACCACCACACACACACACACCACCACTACACACAACCACACACCAACACACACACACACATCACCACACACAACCACACACCAACACACACACACATCACCACACACCACCACACACACCACCACCCACACCACCACCACACACTCACCACCCACACCACCACCACACACGCACCACCACACCACACCCCACCACCTAACACACACAAACACCACCACCTAACACACACAACCACACACACCAACGCCACACACCCCCACCACCACCAATGCCACACGCCATCACACACACACACACACCACCACACACCACCACCTAACACACACCAACACCAAACACCACCACCTAACACACACCACCACACACACCAACGGCACACACCCCCACCACCACCAAACACACCACCACCTAACACACACCAACACCATCACACACACGCACCACCACACACCACCACCAAACACACCACCACCTAACACACACCAACACCAAACACCACACACCACCTCCACACACACCACCACAAACACCAATGCCACACACCACCACCAACGCCACACACTAACGCCACACACCAACGCCACACACCAACGCCACACACTAACGCCACACACCAACACCACACACCACCACCAACGCCACACACTAACGCCACACACCACCTCCACACACACCACCACACACCAACGCCACACAACAACGCCACACACCAACGCCACACACCACCTCACACACCACCACATACACCACACACCACCACCACCACCACATACACACAACCACCACACACACATCACCACATACACACCACCACCACACACACCAACGCCACACATCAACACCACTACCACACACACCACCACATACACCACACACCACCACCACCACATACACACAAACACCAAACACACATTGCAAACACCACCACCACACACACCAACGCCACACATCACCACCACCATCACACACACATCACCACCACCACCACACACACCAACACACACGCACCACACCACCACCACACACTCACCACCCACACCACCACCACACACACGCACCACCACACCCCACCACCTAACACACCAACACCAAACACCACCACCTAACACACACCACCACCCACACCAACGCCACACACCCCCACCACCACCAACGCCACACACCATCACACACACACACACACACCACCACACACCACCACCAAACACACACCAACACCAAACACCACCACCTAACACACACCACCACACACACCAACGCCACACACCCCCACCACCACCAACGCCACACACCATCACACACACACACACACGCACCACCACACACCACCACCTAACACACACCAACACTAAACACTACACACCACCTCCACACACACCACCACAAACACCAATGCCACACACCACCACCAATGCCACATACTAATGCCAACCACCAACACATCACCACCACACATCACCACCACACATCACCACCACATACACCACCACACACCACCACACACACCACAAAACACACACCACCACCACAACACGCACCACCACCACACACATACCACCACACACCACCACCACCACACACACCACCACACACACCATCACAAACACCACCACCACACACCACCACCACACACACCACCGCCATCACACACACATCACCACCCACCACCACCACACACACCACCACACACGCACCATCACAAACACCACCACCACACACCACCACCACACACACCACCACAAACACCACCACACACGCACCGCCACACACACCACCACACCACCACCACACACCACCACCACATACACCACCACACACACCACCACACACGCACCACCCACACCACCACCACACACTCACCACCCACACCACCACCACACACACGCACCACCACACACCTCACCACCTAACACACACCAACACCAAACACCACCACCTAACACACACAACCACACACACCAACGCCACACACCCCCACCACCACCAATGCCACACACCATCACACACACACACACACCACCACACACCACCACCAAACACACCACCACCACACACTCACCACCCACACCACCACCACACACACGCACCACCACACACCTCACCACCTAACACACACCAACACCAAACACCACCACCTAACACACACAACCACACACACCAACGCCACACACCCCCACCACCACCAATGCCA